>NC_073639.1:37604166-37907196 GCF_029407905.1 Bubalus kerabau | reverse complement strand
CACAGCTTGTTTCACAGCTTGGCTCTAGTGAATAATGCTGCAATAAACATGGGAGTGCATATATCTCTTTGAGATTCTGTTTTCATTTCATTTGGTTATATACCCAGAAGTGGGATTGCTGGATCATATAGTGGTTCTATTTTTAATTCTTTTGAGGAAACTGCATATCATTTTCCATAGTAACTACACCAATGTACTTCCACCAACAGTGCACAAGGGTTGTCTTTTCACCACATTCTCACTGTTACTTATTATCTCTGGTTTTTGATGACAACCAGCTTAACAGGTGTGAGGTGACAGCTCATTGTGCATTTTGATTGCATTTTCCTGATGATTGGTGCTACTGAGCACCTTCTCCTGTATCTGTTGGCCATTTGTATGTCTTCTTTGGAAAGATGGTTTTTCAATACCTCTGCCCATTTTGTAGTTGAAAGTTATTTTTGTTCATTTGTTTTTTTGCTTTTGAGTTGTATGAGCTCCTTATTTTGGATGTTAACCCTTCATTAGATATAAAATTTGCAACTATTTTCTCCCATTCCTTAGGCTGCCTTTTCATTTTGTTGATGGTGTCCTTTGGTGTGCTGCTGCTGCTGCTGCTGCTAAGTCGCTTCAGTCGTGTCCGACTCTGTGCGACCCCAGAGACAGCAGCCCACCAGGCTCCCCCGTCCCTGGGATTCTCCAGGCAAGAACACTGGAGTGGGTTGCCATTTCCTTCTCCAATGCATGAAAGTGAAAAGTGAAAGTGAAGTCGCTCAGTCGAGCTCGACTCAGCGACTCCATGGACTGCAGCCCACCAGACTCCTCCATCCATGGGATTCTCCAGGCAAGAGTACTGGAGTGGGTGCCGTTGCCTTCTCTGCCTTTGGTGTGCAGAAGCTTTTTAGTTTGGTGTAGTCCCACTTGTTTAATTTTGCTTGTACTGCCATGGCTTTTGGTGTCATATCTAAAACATTATTGCCAAGGCCACTGTCAAGGAGAATACCTCTTATGTTTTATTTTAGGACACTTATGGTTTCAGGTCTTATGTTCAAGTCTTCCCTCCAGTTTGAGTTGATTTTTGTGTGAGATAGAAGACACAGGTCCAGTTTCATTCTTCTGCACATGGATGTGCAGTTTTCCAGACCCACTTATTGAAAAGACTATCTTTTCCCACTTTTGAATATTCCATTTTTTTATTTCTTTGCGATCTCTTCTCACCTCATTCTCTTTAATATCCCTTAATGTCTCCTTATTCTTTTCTCACCGTATTATCATTTCAGCCTCTCCTCTCTATAGTCTTAAGCATTTGTCACATACCAGTTATATTTTCTATTAAGATTGAGTAAAATTCTCTGAAATTTTCTACTGGTTGGACTACTTCAGTTCGTCATTTTCAGAGTTTGGCCAATCGTTTTTATATTTTCTTCTCCTTATCAATTTTTTCATTATCCTCAGGTACGTATTTTAATTTTATTCTTTCTCAATTAATATATGCCAGTCTTAATTTGCCATCAATGAATGTGTATGCTACATTCTTGGCCTTCTCATTTTTCTTTTGAGTTCTGGATGTGTCATTTTTCACAATTCATACATGGATGATACACTCCAAGATCAGTTACCCATACTTCTAGACTTTAACAATGTTTTTCAAATGAATGGGAGCTTCTGATGCCCTCACTGCTGTGCTTGGACAAAGTTAGTATAAAAAGAAAGCATAATACTTGTCATCATAGCTCTTCCTTTCTCTGTCCCTCTGGATAGCTCTTTAATGGCAAGATCTGGACATGAATGTCAATGTGTCATGTTCCTGTCAAACTTCTTACCCTGTTACTCTTTGGATTTCCAGTTTCTTATGGAAGAGATATAAAGGAAGAGATACTCAAGGTGGTATGGGGTAGCAGTTCTCTAGCAATCTCAAGGAGCAAGACACATCCCTGCATTTTTTGTTTAGTCCAGCTATTTCATTTCTGATACCAAGGACTATCAGTGTAGCAAGGATGAAGGATTTCTACCTACTTTAAGCAATATAAGCTAAGTGAGCTGTATTTATTTTTTCAATCTAGTTCTATCAAGCTTATCAATAGAAATTCTCCTTAAAATCTGTTAGCTGTTTGATTGCTGGTCCTAGGTTTTGATTAATTTCATTAATTTCATAGTATACAAAGATGATTTTATGAGAAGTTGGGAGATGTTTTACCAGGAACTGGTAAGTAAATTCTACAATAAATAGGTAATTAGGCTCCTTGCATATAAGTTCATTAAATTGAGTACTTTCCCCCTAATTCTGTCACACTTCATGCCTCTAACAGGAGCATATCCCTCATGTTATTGGGCACATGGAATGTACTGGTACAGAACCAAAGTGAACCCCAATGAGAAGGCTTGTTAACATTCCTGAAATAAATACTGATGTATATCTTGGTCTTAGATGTTTTCAGCCCCTTTGTACCAATGCTATTGAATCACTGAACTACAGAAAAGTAGATTTTGAGGCACATCCTTGTTTTATCAATATATAAACTGAAGTTAGGAGAGTTTTAAAGAAAGATGGGCCCTCTCCCATAGGGGACGTGTATATACTTATGGCTGATTCATGTTGATGTACGGCAGAAACCACAAAATATTATAAAGCAATTATCCTTTGATTATCCTTCAATTTAAAAATAAATTAAAAGAGATAAATAAAAATACATATAAAATAAAATAAAAATAAATAAAAAAACAAAATTTAAAAAAAGATCCTGGTAAGAGAACGATGGAAGGAAGGTCTTTGTCTAGCTTGACACGAAGGAGACTTGAAGTTAGAGTTCTTCACTGCCTGTCTAATATTCCTTTTCCAGTGAGATGGTATCCTTTGTAGCATGGGAAACAGAGGAGGGGAAGTCTTGCTTGAGCTTTCTTTGGGATCGAAACAGAGACTTCTTATTCATTAACTCACCCAGCGTGGGATTATCTTTCCCAGTGGATGAATGATAACTAGAGGATAACAGTCCAGGGTTGGAGACCTCTTTACTGAAGAATTGAAATCTGAGGGCTTTATACTCTTTTCTGGCAGGAAGCCCTTGACAACAGTTTGGGGATGCCTGGTACATGTCAAAAAGAACAGTCTTGGGGGTAAGCTTATGGATCTCTGGGTTGAAAACTTATCTCATATTTTCCCCCTTTTAGTCTGCCATCCAATCGACATATTCAGAGTATTGTAAATGACATCCTGCTTTGCTCAAAACACCAGGAATCTTCCAGTTGGACCCCATTCCTAAATTCTCAGCTGAGCTTCAATATATTGTTTGTGAAAGAAAGTCAGTTCCAATTTATCCTGATTTACCTTTGAATAAACTTCAAAATTGCCAAAGCAAACCACGATAATTTCACTACAGTTCATGCATGGAGATTGCTAAAGCAGAGAGTCTAAAAATTAGATTCATCCAGTTTGACTTTTGCGTTGGTTGTTTTGGTCATCATGAAAATCTGCCCATCATGTTCAAGATTTAGAAATAAAAATTGATTTCTCTTTCAGGAAAGGAAACAATAAAAAAAGGAAGCAATTAGATCATGTAATTTAGGGAACATAATAAGTAATTGGCAGGAAACAGAATGGAAAGATTACAGTTTTAGTGTTTCTGTTGCTGTTGTTTGTTTACTTTAACCTTAAGGCCATTTGACTTGGATGGAAAGGTTTGCAGATTTGAATGACCGAAAAATAAATTTGGCAAATACAATTTTTTAGGTGAAGTTCTTTAATTAATTCTCTTTTCCTCTACATGTTATATTCCAAGGCATCCAATTTCTTAAGGTCAGCAGTCTATGCATTGTAACAGGCCAAATCTTGATTACATTCCATTCATGGTTTTTAATTGGAAATACGCATTCTTACATTTATTTTACAAGCGTGTATCCTGATGGAGTACCTCATCATATGGGCCATGCACTTTTCTCAGCATATAAATTTGGCCAATATACAGCTCCTTCCTCAACAAATTTATAGTCCAGCTAGGGAGACCACAGATGAACAGATATGATATATTCAGAACTCTGTTCTATAACAACTTCAGTTGTATGTCACAGAAAGTGGCTTAAGTGTAAAATGTCATTTTTTGGCTAATGTAAATGAAATGTTCTAAGTTATGTCTCCTCTTCTTTGTGACATAAATGCTTTCACATGAAGTCACCATATTTTGGCCACAGAGTAGTCCTGGCTTTTGCTGGGCTCACATCATCATCCTAGCACATCCACAGAAAAATAGAGACTCTACTTTCCTGTAGCCCAAACAGGAATCAAATATCATTATCTTGAATTGGTCTGATTTGTTTTGTGAATGCCTCCCTTAATCTAGCATTTCTGTTGTGCCCAGGCAGTGTAATGGTGCCGTAAGAATACTGCTTAAGAATGGCGTAAGAATGCCGTAAGAGTACCACAGTGCAGTTGTGCCTTGAATGAGTGGCACGTGTGCTGGGCATAGTAGTAGGGCAGGACTTGGGCAGCCAGAGATCCAGGCTAGTCATCTCTGGTGATGGGTAGCTTCATCTTTTGTCTCAATGTGCCATGACAATATATATATATATGGCTTCCCTGGTGGCTCAGACTCTAAAGTGTCTGCCTACAATGCAAGAGACCCAGATTCAATCCCTGGGTTGGGAAGATCTCCTGGAGGGGGAAATGGCAACCCACTCCAGTACTCTTGCCTGGAAAATCCCATGGATGGAAGAGCCTGGTAGGTTACAGTCCATGGGGTTGCAAAGAGTTGGACACAATGGAGCTTCACTTTCACTTTCTTTCATATATATATATATATGAAAGAAAAAAATATATTTTATGATATATATATAATATATATATATTTTATGAACCCTACTATGGACAAAGATGGAGAAGCAGTGGCTTAAATGCATTTTTATCACTAGTGAGATACAATGTTTTGTTCAGCCCATCCTTGAGACAGGATGATGTCAATTTTTTTGTGGATTCTCTGGATGGAGAGTGGGGGAAGGGGTATGATTCATCTAGGGCACATTTGAGAGGTTGTTAGCAGAATTAGGGAGCATAAAACAACAAACGGGCGCTTACAGCAGTGGTAGAGAATCTGATTCTGTGTTTTCTTGTCAGAAAACTGGAGCTTTGCTTGTGCTCTAGAAATAAAATACCACACAGTTGAAGTCTGCAATGTTTTTCTATGCATATATTGACAAAATATCCCTAAGACTTCTGTCTTCTCAGTGGTATACTAATTAAATCTTAGGATAGTCTTCAATAATATATGAGTTCTTGCAAAAAATTACCAATTTGCATTAAAAAATAAAGAGAGGATAAAGAGAAGGAGAGCTTGAGGTGGAATTTTTTTTTCAATGAAAGGTCATTGAAAACGCCTCTGTGCAGGCGTTTGCTCCATGGGCATGACAAATACCTCATGATTTCTGCATTGCCATCATTTACAGGCTTGGGACATGCTTTTAACGATCTGAGGAGCTGCTAAGAAATTGGCTCCTTAGGGTTATATAGCAAATAAGAAGGTCTGATTAGTCAATTATCCCTTGGTCTGGAAGAGGCCATTAAATCTGATGAAGGAAGCTGTCGATGCATTAAAAGGTATGAGTGAGTGAAAGGCGAGAACAAACGCTGACACGTATGGTAAACACAGGACACAGCTGACAAGACACAGGACAAGCTGAGCAAATGGCTCATAAAGCTGATTTAGCAGAAGGACAGTAAAAATCCTTCCTTTCAAGTGATTTGACTTTTTACTAAGCATTTATATGGAGACAGGGTCTACAAAGGAAGGTGGATGACATGTTTTGACCAGATTTTGCAGGCATCAGTCTTGTATAATCATTATTTATTGCAGCATTAAATCTGCTAAATTCTTACAGTGCTTTTTAGCCTAGAATCAGATATTAACTGTCTTAACTCTAACCATTGCTTTTGACAGGTTCTCTTCTGTATCTTTTTAAAAAAAGTTATGCAGAATTGAGTTTCTCTTGTAGTGAAGGCTGGTATAAGGTAAATCCTTAGAACTAATTACAAAGAGGAGAAAGACCCAACAACTTCTCCCTCTCCTAAGAAATTTTACAGCTACTGCTTTATAACTCCTCTTGCTACAGATGGTTTTATCTCATGACCACTATATTAACACAGTCCTTATTAACACAAAGGCCTCAAAAGGGTTAGAGATTTATTTTGTTTCTAAATAGGCACCCAGACATTTAGATGTTTATTCAAAGTTTGTCTGAACCTCATTGGTCTGGAACATGCTTAAATTTGTGAATATTTAGTAGCTTCTTGTAAGATTTGTAGTTTCAGATTGCATTGGAAGACAATGAAACCCAACTGCTTGGTAACTTTTCACAGTAGCCTGATACTTTCTCATCGAACCATCTAATGAGACATCTACATGCCCATTGTTTTCTTAAGGCTGTGTTCAAATGTTGAGTTATGCCTTGTGGCTTGGCCATCGTTGTGACTGGGCAAGGGCTGCTCTCTAATTTATAACCTTTTATTAGTAATGTAATGCGAGCTGCTGAAACAAATAAAGCCCGGATTCTTTGTGGCTTAACATAATAGAAATTTATGTCTTGCTCATATCAGGTCTAAGTTGTGGCTGGGGATTTACTCCCTGCAGCACATAAGGATCAGGCTTAGGAAATAGTTGGTGTCCATGGTCACACTCAGTCTCAAATTCAGCCTGCAGGCAGGAGAAGAGAGAGAGAGCAGAGTCTCTAGGCAGATTTTTTTTTTTGGGAATATCTCTTTGGCCACTTTCCACTCGGTGGAACTGGGTCTCAGGATCTCACCCAAAGTAAAAGGTGTTGGAAAATGTAGTTTCTTATTGGACAGGGGCTTCTCAGACACAACTGCACACAAGGGAAGGAGAAGCACAGATATTTGGTGGGTAGTTAGCAGTCTCCCCACAACTGCCGCAGGACACAGCTCTGGAGCTACAGGTGCTTATGACCTATGTGTCTGAATGACGAACTCCTTTGGAAATAAATCTTCCCCACCTTCAGTTTAGAGAGCCAGAAAAAGTCCCCTCCAAAATTCTTTTTATTTCCCCAAGTTAGGTACAATGATAAGAAACTCTTCAAATTCCCAGTTACCTAATGGTCTTAGGATTCTGTATAACCTCCGAGAATATTCTGTCTTTCATAGTTATCAGTCTATATGGCGATGACCACAGTCCTTGTCCCCAAGATGGTTCACCCACAGTTTGAGAGGCTTTTTTTTTTTTTTTTCCAGTGGCCTGACGTTCTCTCTGAATTCTAGCTCTTGGCTGGCATGTGCTGAAGATCCATGTTAAAGAAATTACTTTTGCCAACAAAACTAACATCATAAATTTTAAAAACTGAAAAGGCTTCTATGGAATAAGATCTGTGTTTTTTCTGCTTATGTGTAAGCCATATGACTATTTTCCAAGCTCACTCAGTAATAAGACTAATGTTATTAATAGTAGTATTATGACCACTTATCCAGGGCCCTGCTCAAAGTACGTTAGAGGTATTAAATAATTTAATCGTCACAACCAAAGTGTGAGGTACCATTATTATCTCCATTTGACAGATGAGAGATATGCCCAGTGTCAGGTCTCCGGGAAGTGGGAGAGCTCATTTTCTAACCCCAGGAGTCTGGCTCCGGAGTCCTGGCTACTGACCACCACAATGGGCTGCCTGTCCCTCACTTCCTTTGTAAGCTGGTTAGATCAAACCCATTGTTATAGTGAACATTTATTTTCTATCTTATCTGAAAAAAGAAATAAGTGTGCTGAACTGGCCCCACAATTAATAGAAGGCACTAATATTTTACTCTGGGGTCATAATTATGGTTTAAAGGATTTGGTGGGATCTGGAAGTGGAAGCTGCTTTGGACATTTGGCTGGAGATAAGGAAGATGATGTCAATGCACCATCGGGAAAGGTCAGCTAACATATATGTGCATATACCATAGAAACAAAGCAATCACTGACAGGAGGCTGTAATTCCCTAAAGTTCCCCAAGGTCAGGCTAAGAGTACATGAGTCTTATCCCTGAAGCACCAGCCTTTACATCAGTAGGATCCCAGTCTACCTATCCCCTCATTGCCCCTTTTCCACACCTTACCATGGAAAAGCCTTCTCTCCCTGCTTTCCACTCCAGCCCCTTCACAAAGCACTCTTTACCACTGAGGCATCTCTTTTTGTTGAACATCTGTAATTTATTTAGAAACTATTATTCAGATGTTATTGTATAAAAGATATAAATGTTCATGCTGTTTCTCTCAAACGAGATTCTAAATGCACCAAGAGTAGTGAATACATCTTTTAGTTCCTTTTTATCTTCCTACTTCACTCAGTGTGATACTTAATTCCTAAATTAATTAAAACTGTGATTTACAGAGAACCATGTAGGGTGAAAAACATCACCTGGGTTTGAGCCTTATAAAGATGTTTACCAGTCAGTTCTTTCTGAAATCCTTCCTAGATTATAGTTTCCCTGGATTCAATATTGTCAGGGCCTTTCTCAGATGCCTGAACCTAGAAAAACACACATTTCAGACCAAAAAAGTTTTCGAAGTCAAATTGCTTCACTGTTGTTTACTTTGTTGACTGGAAAATGTTCTGAGTCAACCATGAGGGCATCTCTAATTGTCACAGCTGTTAGAAGCAGAATAAGTGAATAAGATCAAGATGCTTGGACTTTTTGCAGGATCTTGGAGAGGACAGGGTATGGCAGAGCAGTGCCTGAGTGACCACATGTGTGCTGGGAGGTCACGGGCTCTCCCTGCCACACGGCAACTGGTGTGACTGAGTCATCACCACCAGCTTTGTCCCAAACTTGGGATGCGAGTCAAACACTTGTTTAAAATTATAGTAGATTGTCCTATTTAAATTTATTTTTATATTTGCAGTTCAGAATGTTGACATGGAAAATAGCTATACATATATATATACACATATACATATATATGTATTCTTTTTAGTCAAGCAAACAAACTATTGTAGAAAGATGCAACACCCTGGAAAACATCTGTGAGTGTATTTTTCCTGCTGGGTGGTTACAGGACACAAATCCAATGTACTTATTACAGAGATTATCTAGAGAATGTTCTGGAAATACTATACTGATCTAGGACTTAGCAGATAACGATTATTCCAGGAAACATGGGACACTAGTTGGGGGATTTGTCATGACACATTTATAACATCACTGGTTCTATACATCCTGAACCTCTTCTGTTTTTTGATAGCATGGGATTCTGAAACAGAGCTACACATTGATATATGTCACAATTCCTTAAGAAAAGTTCATCTTCTACCACAAGTTTTATTTTGTATTTGGAGTTAATTTGAATAACTATGAATGTCAATATTGCTTATTTTTAGAAATTATTTCTGTGAATACTTTTGCATGTATATTTATAAAATTGTCTGTAATTCTATAAATTATAAAGTTAAGTCAAGAGTTACTTGGGCAACAAAATTTAACTTGCTTAAAGCTCTAAGGTCATGTTTTTTTTCCCCCAAAGTGTGGGTTTTTCCCAGACATTCATTCATTCAACAAATATTTATTGAGTGCCTACTATACGCCGAAGAATTGATGCTTTTGAACTGTGGTGTTGGAGAAGACTCTTGAGAGTTCCTTGGACTGCAAGGAGATCCAACCAGTCCATTCTGAAGGAGATCAGCCCTGGGATTTCTTTGGAAGGAATGATGCTAAAGCTGAAACTCCAGTATTTTGGCCACCTCATGCAAAGAGTTGACTCATTGGAAAAGACTCTGATGCTGGGAGGGGTTGGAGGCAGGAGGAGGAGGGGATGACAGAGGATGAGATGGCTGGATGGCATCACTGACTCAATGGATGTGAGTCTCAGTGAACTCCGGGAGTTGGTGATGGACAGGGTGGCCTGGCGTGCTGCGATTCATGGGGTCGCAAAGAGTCGGACAGGACTGAGCAACTGATCTGATCTGATCTGATGTGCTAGGAACTGTTCGAGTTACATGGAGTTGTTGTTGTTTAGTTACTAAGTCATATCCAAATCTTTGCGACCCCATAGACTGTAGTCTGCCATGCTCCTCTGTCCATAGGATTTTACAGGCAAGAATACTGGAGTGGGTTGCCATTTCCTTCTCCAGGGGATCTTCCTGACCCAGGGATCGAACCTGCATCTCCTGCTTGGCAGGTGGATTCTTTACCACTGAAAGCAAAAGCCTCAAGTCCTTGTTGGGTTGATCTGGAGGCCAGGAGAGTTTGGCTATAAACAACAATTATCAATAGTAAGTTGTGTAGTCTGTTAGAGGGTGATATATGCTATGGAAAAAAAAAATGAGTAGAGAAGGTAAGAGGAATCGAGAGTGAATCGCTGGGTGAGCAGTGTTACAATTTTAATAGGTAAGGGTGTTCTAAACAGAGGTTCTAAGCAGGGACTTGCTTGGCAAGTTCAAAGGGCAGCAAGAATTCGTTTCTGGGACGAAGTGAGGAGAGAGAGGCTGGAGAAGTAATAAATAGGGAGGGTTGTGAGGGAAAAGGGCAGCTCAGGAAGGGCCTTTTCCAGTGCTGTGAGGACCTGCTTTAGCTCTAAATGAAATGGGAAGCCAAGGTAGTTCTCATATTAGCTTCACACAACTGCCTGGTGCATGTGTATGAAGTATTACTTCATCTTATGAATGAAGAAATGAGATGCTGAAAGTTGAGGTAACATGTGAAACAATCTGTTCTTAATAATTTGATTTCTTATAGAAAATAAGGAAAACATTTGTAGAAGACCACTTTTGGACAGACATTATATTTTGAGCTTGTCTTTCCTATTTTCACTTCCTTTTAATTTTTACAAATAATCATAAGATAGATAATAAGTTTCCTGTTCAATAAGTGAAAAAATGGAGGTTTAGAAAGTGTGTGAGTTTCAGAAAGCTTTCACAGCTAGTGAACATGGATTCAAGGTTGAGTCTCTGAATCCTCATACAAAATGATTTGTAAAGCTATATTAAAATGGCTTTAAATTTTTGACTAAGAGTTACTTCAAAATCAGAAATCAAGACAATATAAAAGCTGTATATTGTAAAAGGAGATGTCCCTAGACATCTTCATGATCCAAAGATATTAATTTTTACCCATGTATGCTATAGATCATGTTTTCTTTAATTTGAAAAATAAAATATTTAGGGTTTTTCCCATTTGGTTGAGCCAAAATGCTATATTGTTATTATATTAATTGGAATCTTTTATTATTCAGTTCAGTTCAGTTTAGTCACTCAGTTGAGTCCAACTTTTTGCAACCCCATGGACTGCAGTATGCCAGGCATCCCTGTCTATCATCAACTCCTGGAGTTGACTCAAACTCATGTCCATTGAGTCGGTGATGCCATCCAACCATCTCATCCTCTGTCGTCATCCCCTTCTCCTCCTGTCTTCAATCCTTCCCAGCATCAGGGTCTTTTCAAATAAGTCACTTCTTCGCATCAGGTGGCCAAAGTATTGGAGTTTCAGCTTCAGCATCAGTCCTTCCAGTAAATATTCAGGACTGATTTCCTTTAGGATGGACTGATTGGATTTCCTTGCAGTCTAAGGGACTCTCAAGAGTCTTCTCCAACACCACAGTTCAACAGCATCAATTCTTCAGCAATCAGCTTTCTTTATAGTCCAACTCTCACATCCATACATGACTACTGGAAAAACCATAGCTTTGACTAGATGGACCTTTGTTGGCAAAGTAATGTCTCTGCTTTTTAATATGCTGTCTAGGTTGGTTATAGCTTTTCTTCTAAGGAGCAAGTGTCTTTTAATTTCATGGCTGCAGTGACCATCTGCAGTGATTTTGGAGCCCAAGAAAATAAAGTCTGTCACTGTTTCCATTGTTTCCCCATCTATTTGCCTTGAAGTGATGGGACTAGATGCCATGATTTTAGTTTTCTGAATGTTGAGTTTTAAGTCAACTTTTTCACTCTCCTCTTTCACTTTCATCAAGAGGCTCTAGTTTGATTATTAGTGAAGTAAAAAATGTTTAAATGTTTTTATTAACCACTCAGTTTACTTATTTTCTGAATTGCCTGTTTATATTATTAGTCTATTTTACTATATATTACCTTTTACTTATTCACTTGAAGAGCTCTTTATGTGTCCTAGTTAATATTCATTTATCTGTCCTAATCCTTGCAAATATTTTCATGCAATCTACATCTTATTTTTTTCACCATTTATTATAAATACACAAAAGATTGAACAAAATATACATGTATGCTTAAATAATTTTTCTGATCACAGAGACAGTATATCAATTTTTCTTCATTAGAATATATTACCCTTAGATGTCTGGTCAATGGCATTTATTATATTCACTAAGAAAGTTACTAAAATGGAAGTGATATATCATCAAATATATTTTTTGCTTTTATTGAGGTGATTAATACATTGAAATGGTGAATTATACTCATTGTTTTTCTAATGTTCCAACAATTCAGCATTTTTGGAATAAACCCAAGTTGTTAATTTTTTTAATACATTTTTCTATTACTTTTTTTCACTTTGTTTGTTTAGTATTTTGCATCAGTATTCCTGAATGAAATGTCTAGTAATTTTCTACTAACTTCCTTTCCAGACTTTTTATCATAAAATAACTTGGCGGGCATTCCTTCTGTTTTTGTTCTCTGGGAGCATTTGTGTAATATTGGAATTAGTTGATCCTTGTTTGTTTCATGAAACTTGCTATTGAAGCCAGCTGGACCTGGAGATTTATTTATGGGAAGGTTTGTTATTATATTCAGTTTTTTAAATGGACATTCTGTTTTTATTTCCTCATGAGTCCACTTTGATACATTATTTTTTAAGGGATTATTTCATTGAAATTTTCCACTTTTTTTGAACATAAATTTGTTCATAATATCATCTAATTTTTTAATGTGCATATTAATAATAATGATATTCACTTTTATATTACTGATGTTGATTGTTTTGCCCACTCTCTTTTACTTGATTAATCTTCAGTTCAGTTCAGTTCAGTTCAGTTGCTCAGTCGTGTCCGACTCTTTGCGACCCCATGAATCATAGCACGCCAGGCCTCCCTGTCCATCACCATCTTCTGGAGTTCACTCAAACTCAGGTCCATCGAGTTGGTGATGCCATCCAGCTATCTCATCCTCTGTCATCCCCTTCTCCTCCTGCCCCCAATCCCTCCCAGCATCAGAGTATTTTCCAATGAGTCAACACTTCGCATGAGGTGGCCAAGTATTGGAGTTTCAGCTTTAGCATCAGTCCTTCCAATGAACACCCAGGACTGATCTCCTTTAGGATGGACTGCTTGGATCTCCTTGCAGTCCAAGGGACTCTCAAGAGTCTTCTCCAACACCACAGTTCAAAAGCATCAATTCTTCGGCACTCAGCCTTCTTCACAGTCCAATTCACATTCATACATGACTACTGGAAAAACCATAGCCTTGACTAGACGGGCCTTTGCTGGCAAAGTAATGTCTCTGCTTTTGAATATGCTATCTAGGTTGGTCATAACTTTCCTTCCAAGGAGTAAGTGTCTTTTAATTTCATGGCTGCAATCACCATCTGTAGTGATTTTGCAGCCCAGAAAAATAAAGTCTGACACTGTTTCCACTGTTTCCCCATCTATTTCCCATGAAATGACGGGATCGGATGCCATGATCTTCGTTTTCTGAACATTGAGCTTTAAGCCAACTTTTTCCCTCTTCTTTTTCACTTTCATCAAGAGGCTTTTAGTTCCTCTTCACTTTCTGCCATAAGGGTGGTATCATCTGCATATCTGAGGTTATTGATATTTCTCCCTGCACTCTTGATTCCAGCTTGTGCTTCTTCCAGCCCAGTGTTTCTCATGATGTACTCTGCATAGAAGTTAAATAAGCAGGGTGACAATATACAGCCTTGATGTACTCACTCCTTTTCCTATTTGGAACCAGTCTGTTGTTCCATGTCCAGTTCTAACTGTTGCTTCCTGACCTGCATATAGGTTTCTCAAGAGGCATGTCAGGTGGTCTGGTATTCCCATCTCTTTCAGGATTTTCCACAGTGTATTGTGATCCACACAGTCAAGGGCTTTGGCATAGTCAATAAAGCAGAAGTAGATGTTTTTCTGGAACTCTCTTGCTTTTTCCATGATCCAGCGGATGTTGGCAATTTGATCTCTGGTTCCTCTGCCTTTTCTAAAACCAGCTTGAACATCTGGAAGTTCACAGCTCACACATTGCTGAAGCCTGGCTTGGAGAATTTTGAGCATTACTTTACTAGTGTGTGAGATTAATGCAATTGTGTAGCAGTTTGAGCATTTGGGGCATTGCCTTTCTTTGGGATTAGAATGAAAACTGACCTTTTCCAGTCCTGTGGCCACTGCTGAGTTTTCCAAATTTGCTGGCATATTGAGTGCAGCACTTTCACACCATCATCTTCCAGGATTTGAAATAGCTCAACTGGAATTCCATCACTTCCACTAGCTTTGTTCGTAGTGATGCTTTCTAAGGCCCACTTGACTTCACATTCCAGAATGTCTGGCTCTAGGTGAGTAATCACACCATCGTGATTATCTGGGTAGTGAAGATCTTTTTTTGTACAGTTCTTCTGTGTATTCTTGCCACCTCTTCTTAATATCTTCTGCTTCTGTTAGGTCCATACCATTTCTGTCCTTTATTGAACCCATCTTTGCATGAAATGTTCCCTTGGTATCTCTAATTTTCTTGAAGAGATCTCTAGTCGTTCCCATTCTGTTGTTTTCCTCTATTTCTTTGCATTGATCGCTGAGGAAGGCTTTCTTGTCTCTTTTACTATTCTTTGGAACTCTGCATTCAGATGCTTATATCTTTCCTTTTCTCCTTTGCTTTTCACTTCTCTTCTTTTCACAGCTATTTGTAAAGCCCCCCCAGACAGCCATTTTGCTTTTTTGCATTTCTTTTCCATGGGGATGGTCTTGATCCCTGTCTCCTGTACAATGTCACAAACCTCCGTCCATAGTTCATCAGGCACTTTGTCTATCAAATCCAGTTCCTTAAATCTATTTCTCACTTCCACCCCTAAATCATAAGGGATTTGATTTAGGTCATACCTGAATGGTCTAGTGGTTTTCCCCACTTTCTTCAATTTAAGTCTGAATTTGGCAATAAGAATTTCATGATCTGAGATACAGTCAGCTCCTGGTCTTGTTTTTGCTGACTGTATAGAGCTTCTCCATCTTTGGCTGCAAAGAATATAATCAATCTGATTTCGGTGTTGACCATCTGGTGATGCCCATATGTAGAGTCTTCTCTTGTGTTGTTGGAAGAGGGTGTTTGCTGTGACCAGTGCATTTTCTTGGCAAAACTCTAATAGCCTTTGCCCTGCTTTATTCTGTATTCCGAAGCCAAATTTGCCTGTTACTCCAGGTGTTTCTTGACTTCCTACTTTTGCATTCCAGTCCCCTATAATGAAAAGGACATCTTTTTTGGGTGTTAGTTCTAAAAGGTCTTGTAGGTCTTCATAGAATCATTCAACTTCAGCTTCTTCAGCATTACTGGTTGGGGCATAGGCTTGGATTACTGTGATATTGAATGGTTTGCCTTGCAAACGAACAGAGATCATTCTGTCATTTTTGAGATTGCATCCAAGTGCTGCATTTCAGACTCTTGTTGGCCATGATGGCTACTGCATTTCTTCTGAGGGATTCCTGCCCGCAGTAGTAGATATAATGGTCATCTGAGTTAAATTCACCCACTCCAGTCCATTTCAGTTCACTGATTCCTAGAATGTCGACATTCACTCTTGCCATCTCCTGTTTGACCACTTCTAATTTGCCTTGATTCATGGATCTGACATTCCAGGTTCCTATGCAATATTGCTCTTTACAGCATTGGACCTTGCTTCTATCACCAGTCACATCAACAACTGGGTATTGTTTTGGCTTTGGCTCCATCCCTTCATTCTTTCTGGAGTTATTTCTCCACTAATCTCCAGTAGCATATTGGGCACCTACCGACCCGGGGAGTTCCCCTTTCACTATCCTATCATTTTGCCTTTTCATACTGTTCATGGGGTTCTCAAGGCAAGAATACTGAAATGGTTTGCCATTCCTTTCTCCAGCGGACTTCATTCTGTCAGACCTCCCTACCATGACCATCCCAACTTGGGTGGCCCCACACGGATTAATCTTATCAGAAGTTAGTTCTATAAGTTATTTTTAAAAGCCAACTTTTGGCTTTGTTGAACCTCTCTCGAGCATCCTTATTTTTTGTTCCTTTAACTTTGCTTTATACTTCCTTTTTATTCATTTAATTACTTATTTATTTATATTTGTTATACTGTCTTTTTCCTACTGCCCTGAGATGGATGATTATTCACTAAGTTTTATTCTACTTAAAAAAAAAAAAAAACTATAGTAAGCTATCAATTTTTCTTTAAGTCCTGCTTTGGGTGCATATAGGTTGGCTTGTATTTCTGTTCAAAATATTTCTGATTTTAATATGAGTTTTAGTGTGTGTTAAAAAAATAAATGTGTTTTTAATTTTCTAACATTAGGCATATTTCTAGGTTTTTTGTTTTCTTTTCCCACTAAGTTTTTAATTTCTAGTCATAGAAAATGTGTGATTTAAGTTATTTGAAATTTGTTGAATATACTTTTAGTCTAGGATGTGATCAGTTTTTATAAGTGTGCACATTGCAAAAGAGCATGCATTATAAGGTTGCTGAATGGAGTGGTCTGTAAAAATCTACTATATCAAAAATTTTTAGATCAAATTTTTAAATTTAGCTATTTGAGTTTTCTATATCCTTATTTTTTCTTTTTAATTAATCCTTATAATGGAAATTGTGTTAATCTTCCACTCTGATTTTAATTTATATATTTTTCTAGTTTTATCAATTTATTATATACAGTAAGGTTTAAAATATTATAAGTTATTGGTGAACTGTAATAGACATATTTTCTCATTTGAAGTGGCTCTGTTGAAATACAATAATATTTTTTGCCACAACACCTCTTTTTCTGCTATAAAGTGTCATTTTTAAGGAAGATTAATATTTCCAAAGTACTCTGTTTCCAGTTTTTAAACTTTTATTCTTTCTTCATTTCTATTTTTAGTGTGCATCTTTAATAAAAAGTTTGATTTTGCATTTTTAATTTATTTTATCTTTGCTGTTTAATTATCACATATAGCTCATTTATATTTAATGTAATTGCTAATGTTAAATTTTACCATCTTTCTCGTGCTATTTGTCCAACCTGTTGTGTATTGCTTTTTCTAATTTTTTCTGTTTTCATTTGTGATTGTGTTATTTCTTATTGCTGCATGTTTTTTCCATTCCCTAGTTGGAATTTGTAACTTTTTATTCTTTAGTGGCTGCTCTGCAAAATACCTAACACTTCATCTATCAAATACAGCATTATTGAATGCATTTTTTTTCTGAAGGAGTGTAGGGATTAACATCGTACAGCTTCTAGAGTCTGTTCTCCTACCACCTATTTCCACTTATGTGACAGATTGAGAAAGTAAGTGCACATCGTACAGATGAAGTCGAACTGTGCTGTTTTGGTAACATAGGTCAGGTACCTTCCTCAATAAACTAGAACTTACCCTAGAAGCCTCACGAAATCATGAGAATAAAATCCATTATTTTAGGTTTCAAGAGGTTCAAAATCTCTGATTTGATTCATTATAGAATTACTTCAGAATCACATATGTTGTTTTGTTTGAGTAAAATCTGAAATACATTAAAAAAATACCTACTGCTGCGTTGCCTGTTTGCTTTTCTCTTTTTAAAAGTCCTATTGAGAAGTGCTGCAGAAATTTTGTCTTGACATGTGGGGGCCCAACTATTTCCTGCCACACTCAGCTTGGGGGACATAGCCTCTGGGTTATACTCTTTTGAAATTGTCCTGCTGAAATGCATGTTTTGATTTTTGGATTTTCCAGATGCTTCATAAGCAGGTCCCATGTGTTAAAATTTGTGGCAATTCAGGCTGTTTCTGAATATGAGGCATCTAAGTAGTTCACCAATTTAGGGCAGTTAGTCTATTAGCTATGACGAGAGTATTGCTATTTAATTTTATTTCATTCTATTGTTTACATATTATATGTTTATTCTATGCTTTATTTTTTATTTTGTCTGCATTTTTAAAGAAGTCTCTACATTTACCATTTTAAACAATTTGATTTTTACATATAATTATATCCTCTGGCTACTTAAATTGAAGACACATTATAAATATAAAGCAAATTAATATCAATAAATGAACAATGCATTCACATATGACAGGAGCTTATTTCTATGCTAAGATTTTCTGCTTATTTTAATCCTCAGAATTATAGCACCACATTATATTAAAAGTTGGAAATAAATTTACATGCCATGTCCACAGATTTTCTCACTCAACTGATGAGGAAACTGAGACCCAAAATGTTTAACACATGGGTGATAACTGAATTAGTCCTCAAACCCAAATTTCTTCATTCCTTATATCAATCCCAGAAACATGTCATATGTCTTAAACATAATGGTTTCAAACATTAACGAAGTGTGATTCTAAAATAACATGATGTTCATGCAAATCTAAAATTTCAGTCTTTGCACAGCTATTCAAAGGGTTTCCCTGGCAGCTCAGATGGTAAAGAATCTGCCTGCAGCGCAGGAGGCCTGGGTTCAATCCCAGTTTTGGAAGGTCCCCTGGAGAAGGGAATGGAAACCCACTCCAGTATTCTTACCCGGAGAATTCCATGGACAGAGGAGCCTAGCAGGCTACAGTCCATGGGATCGCAAAGAGTCGGACATAACTGAGCAACTAACACACACACACAGCTATTCAAAAGGTAATATTGTTGTCTTAAAGTTTCTTACTGGGGCTAAAGCACCTGCCAGTCACTTTGATAGGTACCAGTGATTTAATGGTGAAAAAAAAAATAGATATGATCTCAGCCTTCAAAAGGTAACAAATCATAGAAATGAATGTGAAATTGCAACTGGTGCAAATACTCACCGTCTCTTCTTAACTCATCCCAATTACCTCTTCCAGATCTTTCAAACCTCAACCTGGATTTCCTTTCTTGAGAGAACTTTTCAGACTAGTCTAGGTCTCTAGTCACCCACCCTTCTGTTACTGTACCTGTTTTGGCTCACTCTTAGGGAGGCCACATGTATTTGGGGTGTGTGAAGTACACCTTGGAAGGCCTTACAGTAATCCATAGTAAAGACTTGGATTTTTAACCTTACACAATTGAAACCTTTTCAAAGACTTATTCATAATATCTATGCATTCAAATAAGTTGCTTGGCTGCATTCTTGAAAGGTAGGAAGCGAACTTAAAGGGAGTCTAGTTAGAAAGCTGCCACAGCAGTCCCATGGGAGATGATGCTAGTTTATTCTGAGGAATCTTCCTGAATAAAGAGATGGACAAATTTGAGAGTGGCTCAGACAGTAAAGAATCTGCCAGGAATGCAGGAGACCCTGGTTCGATCTCTGGGTCTGGAAGATCCCCTGGAAAAGGGAATGGCTAAACACTCCAGTATTCTTAGCTGGAGAATCCCATGGATAGAGGAGTTTGGTGGGCTATGGTCCATAGGGTCACAAAGAGTTGGACACAACAGAGCACACATATGAGGATTCCTAAAGTATGTTTATTGTTGTTTAGTTGCTAAGTCCCATCCAATTCTTTATAACTCCATGGACTAACATTCCAGGCTCCTCTGTTCATGGGGAATTCCCAGACAAGAATACTGGAGTGGGTTACCATTTCCTTCTCCAGTTGATCTTACTGACCCACAGATTGAACTTGGGTCTCCTGCATTGGCAAGTGAGTTCTTTACCAATGAGCCACCAGGGAAGCCCCAAGCATAAGCCTAGAGAGCATAAAAAAAATCAGATGTAAATATCAATGATGGAAATATGGAAAATGCCTTCAAATGTAAATAATATATGTCTAAGCAACTTGGAATTTTATGATTGGAAAGATTTGATGTGGGAATCCTTGATAACATATTGTTGTTAATTAAAACATCTATTTATAAATGAACAATGGAATATGACTACTTGACGTGATTAGAACTTCTGAAAATGTTAGGGATGCTTCCTGTATCTACATGTAAGAAAAGTCTTTATGCTCATTTTAGCATTCAAATTACTTTTATTTTTTTTATTTTATTTTATTATTTTTTTAAAACCTGAGTGTCCAAAATTATATTTTTATGCAGTACAGATATAACATTTTTAATGCAATACAGTTACACTTTTAAAAAGCTGGGTGTGCTAAAATTACTTTTAGATCCCACATGAAGCATAGCAGATTTGGGGTCGTATTGGTTAGCTGTTTTGTCTGATATAAGTGAATGGTTTATTTTCATATACAACAAGATGTAGCAGGAGGAAATATTACATATCAATGTGAATATTTATTTTAAAAGATGTTAGCACTTTTGTATTAGGTAGGAAAGTTTTCTTCATTACCATAGAAAGCCAACCTGATTATTTTGGGACACATTAAAAAGTTATCAAATTGCTATTTCTTTTTAGTGATATGTATATTTTTTAGCCCTTTGTAAAGGAAAAAAAAAAAACTTTGGAAAGGAATCTGGGTATCAGATATGCCTTAATTTCTTTGTGATTTTTTAAGAGCTACAATAATAACCTTGTTGATAACTCACAGTATTAAGAATATATACATAGTATATTCCTAACTGAATCACTTCAGTGATTCCTGAATCAGTGATTCAGTACAATTCCTATTGTACACTCTAACAAGACATTGTAAAATTAACTATATTTCAATTTTTAAAAGTCTAATGAAAAATCCATCAAAGGTTTTTAAAATTTTCTTTGGCACTAAAGGTAATACTACACCTGAAGTATATAATTCACCTCCTAACTCCAGAAATGGTTAAACCAAACTATGCATTTAATGTAGATATCATTGTGACAGGGCTTAACTTACCTTGAAGTGGCAAGACACCTCTAGAGTCTTATTAAAACTGGCCTTAAATTTGCTAACTGGCAAAGTTTGGATTATATATGGGGTCTGGTTATCCTGAACACAAGAATATATTCTTGATGTTCTTAAGGCCATTCTAGTTAAAAAATGGCCTCTGCCAATAAAAAAATGTATAGCAGAAACCAACAACACATGGTAAAAAGCAATTACATCACAATAAGAAAAGGTCTGTGAAACCATCTTCCATATAGATACTTTCATTAAAAAATTCACATTATGCATCATATTAAATAAAGTTTGAATTCTGAGAATTATGTGGTTTTGAAAAAAATACTGATGGCAACAATAGTTTTAATTTACTGAATGATATATAAATATATTTATATATATTTAATATATATATTAAATTTCACAACCTGTAAGCTCGATTCTGGACTTCCCTGGTGGCTCAGACGATAAAGCATCTGTCTACAATGCAGGAGACCTGGGTTCGATCCCTGGGTTGGGAAGATCCCCTGGAGAAGAAAACGGCAATCCACTCCAGTACTATTACCTGGAAAATCCCATGGACAGAGGAGCCTGGTAGGCTACAGTCCATGGGTCTGCAAAGAGTCGGACATGACTGAGCGGCTTCACAAGCTCGATTCCACTATTATAGATGAGGCACGTGTGGGCTAAGCAGCCCCATCTGAAGTGACACAGCCAGTGAGTAGTGGAAGTGGAAGCACACCCAGGAGTGCTGACACTGGCATGGTTCTCACTTTGAAAGATCATTAGAGCTTATAGTAAGTGAATCTATATTCTCTGTCTAGTCTGGAGTTGAAGAAACTAGAGGCATGCAAAGTTTTTACTTTGCTTTATGGTATATTATTATTTATGCACATATTTAAGTTCCATTATAACAAAGATAGTTCAAATCAACATGGGGGGTGGGGTGTGAACTGAAATCACTTTTTCCTTTAAAAGTCCCCATATATTACTCAGGTTTGACACACACCGTACTGGTCCCATCCAAGTTCAATATTTTATGATTATGTGATTTCGTTGGCTGTGGGTTTTGGTCTTATAGGAACCATTTCAAATTACTTCAATGGATGTTGTGCAATCCTGCTCTACTAGGAAAGAGTTATGCTCTTTATACACCGGAGACTGGGTTTATTAAACCCATCCACACCCTGTGGTGTGTTTTTATGCACACTCCCTTTGTCTTCTAAAGGAAGTTTCTGCATGTGGGAGACGGGTGTAAAGGAAAACAAAATCCTGGACTCTGTCTGTATGATGAATACAACTGAGACACAAAAACATCTGCTGGGTTAAAGATACCAGCTGTTGACTGTGCAGAGCAATCACATACAATGCCGTTGGTCAGGAAATTAAGAAAGCCCTGGTGTCAGTGGATCAAACTGTGAAGAATCTTGGAAAGACTAAATATTACTATACACACTGACATTTGACCAACACAAAGGGCTTAAATAAAATATACTTATTTTAAGACAATTTCCTTCTCATTCCCTCTATTTTCATCACTGATTTTAGCCAAGTAATTTTGAGTCACTCTCAGAAAGGAATGAGCTTATTGCTGTGTACAAACCCTGACCTGCAATGAAAGAGGGGTTTTATATTTTTAATTCACCAGTGTTTTGCTTCTCATCTCCAGAGAAGCTCTGCTGATATTTCACATCAGAAAACACTTTTGAAACTGATGTAGCTTTTTTAACGCACAGCTATTGATCATCCCTTCCTACTTTCTTTTCATCTATAGCCCTGAGAAGGAAATGGCAACCCACTCCAGTGTTCTTGCCTGGAGAATCCCATGGACGGAGACGCCTGGTAGGCTGCAGTCCATGGGGTCGCACAGAGTCGGACACGACTGAAGCGATGCAGCAACAGCAACAAAAGTCTAAATTTCAAAAAAACACATGCACCTATTTATTCTTAGGACTTATCAATAGTATTTTTGTAATGTTGTATTGGCAAAATACTGATATCCTTGAAGACTTGTCCTGTATTGTGGCATCATGGTAAGTCACATTGATTGATGCTCAGAGTAGAACAAGTCTCATGTTCCTCAAAATATAGAAGATTTACATTTTATAAAATAAAGGAATGATTCTGAATTTGTTTTATTTGTTGTGTTAGCTGTAGTTAAGTACAAATAGCTATAGCAGAGGAAATTGTTATAATTGACCAACTTCACAGCACTTGAAGCTTCTTACAAGCTCTGGAAAGAGCAAAAATATAATAGATTACAGAAAGAATTCTCTAATTAATCAAAAGCAAAGAAAGACTTTTTTTCTGTGTCCTGAGTGTTTGGGTAGAGATACTAAACTCTGATGCTCAGTGCTTTTATCTCTTTGGAGGAACATTCATTAGTATAACACTCCTGGTCGCTGAGCCCACCCTTGCTTCTCCCAGAGAAGTAAAAGAGACTACCCGATTTATCAGGCATATGCTATTTGTGTGCTGCTTCTTGGTTCCATGGGGTTGATCTACTAAATTCTTGCAAATGGGGGCTCAATATCTTATTTCTCCTTCTCACTCCACCAGATTCTGAGAGAGGCAATGACCTGGGTAAGTTTTTTTGTCCTGTAAATTTCAAAATCTCCTTTGGTTAAGTTTTCTAAGACCAAAGCAGTCAAGTTGCCTCACCAACTGACCTCCTCCAGCTTAACATGTGTAAGAGAAGAGTGTGGGTCTTCATCAGCAGGCTCTTTTGGCTTATCTCACGGTTGGCACAGAAACTGAGTGGATGAGAAGGATGCTCTTTATCAGACCGCCTTCACTTCCATCTTGGCCTATTTGTTTCATTCATTGGGAACTTCATGAAGTAGAAGCCAGGGTACGTTATTTTTGGACGAAAACACTTATGAAGAGGCCCAGGGAAGGGTCAGGGCTTTGAGCTTTGGATTCTGGTAGGAGACTCTGTATGCCTTTAATGTGGACAGCCTTTGTGGCTGTTGTTTTTGTTCAGTTGCTAAGTTGTGTGTTTTGTGACCCCACAGACTGTAGCCCTCCAGGCTCCTCTGTCCATGGGGATTTCCTAGGCAAGAATACTGGAGAGCCTGCTGCTGCTGCTGCTAAGTCGCTGCAGTCATGTCCAACTCTGTGCGACCCCATAGACGGCAGCCCACCAGGCTCCCCCATCCCTGGGATTCTCCAGGCAAGAACACTGGAGTGGGTTGCCATTTCCTTCTCCAATGCATGGAAGTGAAAAGTGAAAGTGAAGTCGCTCAGTCATCTCCGACTCTTTGCGACCCCATGGACTGCAACCCACCAGGCTCCTCCGTCCATGGGATTTTCCAGGCAAGAGTACTGGAGTGGGGTGCCATCGCTTTCTCTGACTGGAGAGCCTACTTGGTATAAATAGTGGAGTGTGGCCGGGTTTGAGGTGGTTTTAGGATTTAAGCATAAGCCTTATAAGATTTTCCCCTGAAAGATCATTGCAGCTTACAGTTGTTCAATTTCTCAGTCATGTCTGACTCTTTGCCACTCCATGGGCTGCAGCATGCCAGGCTTCCCTTATGGTAAGCTTATGGTTAAGTGACACTTTTTTAGAGGCAGATTTTGCCTTATTGTCTACAGAGGTGGTGGGGCTTAAGTGAAGAAGCAGGTGTTAGAGAAAGCTTAAGACTTTGCAAACATAGGTGGGTTTTAAGTGTTTCAGCACACAAAACATGAGCTGAGCAGACTGGGATAGCCTGCGAAAATATGCAAGGACCGTAGAAACCTTAACCAGGATTTAAACTTGGTTTTAAATGTTGTGTGTGAGACTATCCATGAAAAGGCATGGCTTATATAAAGAAAGTTTTCATGCACAGGCATTTGGGGGCGGAGCCACTGGTTATTGTGTTTATTGTGTTTTTCAGTCACATAGGCGGGACATTTTTCATGCCAGCTCTAGACAGGAATGTGCTGTTTGCTGCAAATTATTCTGACTTGCCTTTGGAGCCAAGAGAGGGAACAGGGAAAGCCTAACCTGGGAACTCAGGAGACCTGTAGGGAAGAATCACTCCCCACTCTGTCTTCCTGCCTTGCTCTGGATTGTTACTTACCTAAGCTCTAACCACTTCGGGAGATTTTTCAAGACCCAAATATTGACTTCTCTCAAATAAGAAAAATACATTTCATTACTGGGCTTCTCTGGTAAATAATCCACTTGGAATGCAGGAGACCCTGGTTCAATGGGTCGGGAAGATCCGCTGGAGAAAGGACAAGCTACCCACTCCAGTATTCTTGGGTTTCCCTAGTGGCTCAGCTGGTAAAGAATCTGCCCGCAATGTGGGAGACCTGGGTTCGATTTCTGGGTTGGGAAGATCCCCTGGAGTAAGGAAAGGCTGCCCACTCCAGTATTCTGGCCTGGAGATTTCCATGGACTGTATAGTCCACGTGGTTGCAAAGAGTGAGACTGAGCGACTTTCACTTTTGGGGGCTTCCCTCATGGCCCAGTTGGTAAAGAATCTACCTGCGATGCAGGAAACCCCGGTTCAATTCCTGGGTCAGGAAGATCCGCTGGAGAAGGGATAGGCTAAAAAGAAGAGGACCTTTTATCATAGGCTAAAAGGAAGAGGACCCTACATCATAATTTAGAGATTCAATCCATTTTAGAGCTTCCTAGCAGCAGAATCTCCACTGGAGTTCCTGTAGGACATGTATTAGTGGGGATTCTGAAGTAGAGTTTTATCTGCATTGTTTAATTTTCTTTTACCTAAAATGCCTTATATTCTGTCAATATGTGAAACCATCAACTATTTTCACACATTAAACAAAAATCAGAATTGGGTAAAGAAGTTGCATAATAAGATCAACAGCTTATAGCTTCCTGTATTTTTTTTTAAATATTATTTTTGGCCCTTTTATTAAGAAAGAGATCTACAATTACATTGCTGTTTTCCGAATCTTGATTTACAGTTTAGAGGGAGGTGTGCATTAACATTTGGAACTGAATTCTTTCTTTTGTGATGTGACTGAATTTATCCCATGCCTGCAAACAATAACTTAATTAAGTTCCCAAAGTGCCTTTGGGTGAAATAGGACAAGATTTAATGAATTTTGAGGCATTGCAGAACAACAAAAGAATTTTAGGGCATTGTTCCCCAGCTCCGAGGAGGGCCTGTTAGTGTATTCGGCTCTGAGGGGCCCTAACAATAGTAGTTCTCTTCCAGTCCAGAGTTTCCAGTCTTGAGTTTTGTTAGCAGGGACACCAAAGCCAAAAGGCAGTAATGACCTGTGCCATCTGGCTTGTCAACAACCAGCTCCAGTGAAGTGTGAAGGAATTCAGTCATTATTTATGTATCTTGGCTCCATGAGTCATTTTGATATATTTCCCCACTGTTAGTCAAGATCAAGATCTGCCTGTGTCTTCTTGAACATGTCATTTCTGTGAAGGGTTTAGCTTAAGATCATTTTGCAGTTCATTTGAGTAGAAGATTCTTTTCATATGAAACAAATTATGTCTTTTCTTTAATTTGGCGGGCTATTTAAAAATGAGCTACTTGAAACATTTCATTAAGTCCCACCATGGGTAAGTTAATGTCTGGATTTAAAATTGGAAATATTTAGAAGCAGGGATAGGCTAAAGTGGTTTATTTATTTCGTATTTTCTAAATTGTACTCAAGTTTTGGTATGATTGGGATTGATAATCACTTCCTTCTAGATATCTGAAAGCACTCGGAAAATTCACCTTTCTTCGGAAAATTACAGTCTCTTTCTTGGACTGGAATGATTCTGATCAGAAGGTAGGAGATTTTTCTTAACACCAACACCCCCCCCCCCTTTTTTTTCCCCAGAAATAGACTGATTCAAAAACTATCCCCAGTTCCTCCTAGATTTCTTTTGCTGGGTACTTCTTTACTAAACTGCTTTTAAATTTTTTTTTTTTTTTTTTAAGGGGAAGACCCTCACTTCACATTTCTCTATGAAGAAATAGAGGAACAGAGAGGGTAAGCTACTTTCCCAATGTCACACAACTTTTAAGAAGCAGAAGTGAGATTTGAATTGAGGCTTCATGAGGTTCCAGAGTCTTTGATGTTATAATTTCCCAGACACAGCCTAGACCCTTTTGAAAGATTTTTATTCAGCAAGTTTGAATAACTTGCTGGGGATATGGTTTTTAAGCAAACAACCCAAATGAGATGATTTTCCCCATTAGGAAAGTTCGGGAAACCTACTCCAGTGAATAAATGTAAATGTATATATTGCAGAAAATTTTAACAATTTTGGTTTTGCTTAGAAATAAGATATACCTATGCAAACTTTATGTATGTTCTATTCTGGGTTCCAGATTCTTACACAACTCTTTCTTATGAATAAGTTGGGAATAGTTGCTTTCCATAACAGTTCAGGAAAATAACCTGAGGCTAATAAAAATGGCCTAATAGAAATTAGGCAGTAGGTCTGAAAAAACTGGCCATGGGCAGCTTTGTAAGAAATCACCAAAAAAGGAAGCAACCAAGTTATAAGGATAGACATTTTCCCTTTGTTTAGAAGCTTCTGTGACTTGCTGGGTTGAGCCAAGAACAGGAAATCTGAGTCTCTGTTTTCTTCCAGGACTCTCTTTGGCCCACTGCATACACAGGAAGTGGCAAAAAGCTGTATGGTGGCTCAGGAGGAATTGAAAGTTCTTGGGCAAATCAGTCCGACCTGACTCTCTGCATCAGCAAGCCAGGATAATAATACTGGCTAAATTTATTTGAATCCCATCTGGATTTACTTACTGGCAAGTGTAAAGTGTTTCCAAAATACCAAATAGTATATAGGGCATCCAAGCAGCTTCAGTTTCAGTGGCCCCAACCTTCCCCTTCTTCTGCTTCAGTGTACACTGCTTACTGGGATGGGATATACTGTAGTAAATCCCCAAATCCCTGGACTCCCACACCCGTGCCTGATGGTGTTCTTAGGTGCTCATGCAGTTCCTGCTGGCCAAGACCTGCCTTTGGGCCACCTATTCTCTGTTTACTTCCAACAACTACTTTGATGATCCTAAAGAAAATTTTGTTTTCAGCTTTTTGGATACCTGAATAAAAACATACAGACACTCTGAAAATTAAAAAAAAAATAATTGCTACTGAAACATATTAACTTTCCCAGTACACAATTTTGGGAACTCTTACCCCCTACCCACAAGGCCTATCACACCTTGCTAATTCGCATACTCAAGGCTCCTCTGTCCATGGAATTCTCCAGGCAAGAATACTGGAGTGGGGAGGTGGGGGTTGCCATTCCCTTCTCTGGGGGATCTTCCTGACCCAGGGATTGAACCCAGGTCTCCTGTGCTGCAGGCAGATTCTTTACTTTCTGAGCCACTGGAGAAGCCCTGAGAAATAGGTGTGCCTCTCCTGTTTTAATTTTGGTCCACATTACAAATCATGTAATTAATCTCAGAGCCCTCTTTGTACTGACTGCTAGGAGAGTCAGATCTATGTGTGTGGCTTACATGAGGACTTGACACACATTTATTTGACATATATACTTCAATCCCAGCTTCATCTTTTATTTCCTACTTTGCATTTCCTTCTTCTCATTCAATTACTATTAACACTGTGTTTTAATGTGTTTTCAAGTTGCCTTAAACACTTGCATGCATAACAAGAATGATTGAAGAAGACTTTATTTAAAAATTTTCTTGGCAAATCCTTGCATACATCCTCCAGAATTCTGGATGCATAAAAATATTAAAAGACTATCTCTAGTTTTCTTAGAATGTGTATTTTTTTTCATGATATAACACAGAAATCTTTATTTCTCTCCTCTGTCTGAGTATGCACTGTATTTGAGAAAAACAATTTCATGCATCTGTAAGAAATTTCCTCAGATTTGGTCTTCTTGAGACATCTAAAACCTTTTACATGGAATTTCTCATGTTAAGGGATTCGAAACACACTTGATTTCTCTTCTCAGGGAGCACTTGTCTAAATCAGAAGAGCAAAGGTAAAGAAACACTGAATTTTAAAAAGAGCAAGTGAATACAGGTTGAGGGAAATTCTACTTTATGAAGTCCCTCCATTTCATTGCCTCATTCTCAGAGCCTATTCACTACTTGGAAAAATTCATAACCTGGCAAAATAAAAGCATTCATTCTCCTCCAGGCTGTAAGCCAAATCAAACCATTCTTTTTAATTACAGGTGAATAATAACACCCTTAAATTTCTTACAAATAACGTCAGCCTCCTTTTGCTTTTTGACTGATGGAAGGTGATGAATGAAGACCTTTTAATTCGGTACAGCTGGATGTCTTTTGTTGCACTTCCTCTCAAAGGTTGCTGTGCAGATCTGGCCTATTTTGTCAGATGTGCTAAAAACAGCCTGCCTGACTGGAGGTGGAAACAGCCTTCGAACAGGAGACATTTGCGTGATTGAATGCCCTGTCGGGGCAGCAGCTGCGGCAGTCAACAGGCGAGGTGGGAGACAGGCCATTTGTTTGAGCCCATGTGCTTGTGTGAGCACATGTTTTTCAGTCTGACGGTTCTCCCAGGACTAGAGAAGGCCTCCTCTAGTCAACCTTTGGAGCTGGTATGAAAGTGACTTTAGTACTGTTGCCAGTTTTGAGGCTGCCCTGTAAAATGGAGAGCTGACTGCTTGGACCTCCAGTCTTTGTTCCTGTATGGATTTCAGAATACCCAGTAAACCAAGCCTTCCTTGAGCAATTTAAAAGATCTGTGAGCTGCAGAACTTGGTGACATCTGGACAAGGAGTTGACTTGCTGCAGGTTGCAGTTTATCCAAACTCTTCCAAGAATGAACTCAAAATCCATGTCCTGGGGAAGATGGGAAAGGTGCAGTGACCACCCTTCACCATTACCCTTTGCTCACTGTAGCTTTAATTGAAATGAGTGATCTGTGACAGAGTGCATCTGGACCTTATCTCATTAGTGTTGATCTGTGTCTCTAGAGGCACAAGTTCAATTGTTGGTAATAGATAGCTCAGCAGAGACTCAGTTTACTAGGGATATAGCCTTCACACACAGGAGCCAAGTCACAGGACCAATAGAATGGATTCCCAAGCTAGAACAAAGTCTTGAACTGGCTAAATTCTTTCTTTTGTGCTAGACTACATATAGGGTATTTCTTAACTACCTTATGAGATAGGCATTATATTTCCATTTTATAGTTAAAAAATGGTAATATAACGCTTAGAAGAGAGCTGAAAGGACAAACATTCTGAATTTAGATCCAGATCTAATTTGAAATTCTGTGCCCTTTTCTCAACTTTACTTCATTATCATTTTTAATCAGTGTGTCTAATAAAGCTGATGGTAATAATTTGAAAAAGAAAAGCACACACTGTACTTGAATAAATGTGTAATAATTTTTTTTTTGCCAAAATGTTTAAATTATTAGGGTTTATTTAAAAGGCAAGCATAATTTGCTAGATTTGTGTGTCTACTCTTCCTAAGCAAAGATAAGCCTTAAAACACTTACTTGGATGATATTTTCACACCAAGAGAGAAAGAGAAAAAAGAAGACAGTTGGTATTGGAGAATTTCTTGTTTGGAACTCTGGCTTCTCTCCAGTTGCCTTTAAATTCCTTACGTGGATCCACACAACATAAATTTAAATCACTCAGCAAACTCAGTGATTGATCATCAGCTAATAAATACCTTGTATGAGCTTAGGGAGTTTAACACTTTAAGTTCGAATATAAATGTTATGTTTGGAGGAACTTTGAATATGGTAAAAGAATGTCCTTAATTAGCTGAAAATGTAAGTAATCAAAGTGAGCTATATATGTTTAAACCTCATTGCCATAGCCTTATAGATATTTTGCAATAGATAATTAGTTGTGTGTGGGGAGTGTTCTGAACAGTGTAAGATTTTCAGTAGCATCTTTGGCCTCTATCCACTAGTTGTCAGCAGCACTCCGCTTACAGTTGTGAAAATAAAAAATATCTCTAGATATTGCTAAATGTCTCCGGGGAGTCAAAATTGTCTTTGAAGGAGTACGGCTGCTTTAAAAGATGTATGACCATATAAAACAAAAATTTAATGTATTTTGTATATATAGCTCTACCTGTATGTGTATAGATGGATGGATATAGGTACAGATATTTGTATATATATCCAAAAAAGCACAGAGAATATGGAGTGTTGAATTGGATTCAAGGCTCCTGTATATTTTATATGAAGCAGTTCAATATTGACTCCACATAGTTTGCAATAACTTAAAGATATGCAGCATAATTCTTTAAAAAATTTCAAGGAGATATACTAAACAGGAATAAAAATGGAATACTAACAATTGATTAACTGAAAATAGGGCAGGAAAGAAGAAATGGATAAGGAAAAGCAACAAGAACAACAACAAAATCATTTGAGGGGAAAAAATGGATACAAAGTGGCATACTTAGGTCAAACTATATCAATAGTCACATTAAATGTAAATGGACTATGTTTTACAATTAAAAAGGAAACATTATTGATCTGTATAAAGCAGCAAGACACAACTATATGCTGTGCCTAAAAAGATATATTTTAATTAGAAAGGCACAAAGAGTTTAAAATTATAAAGGATGAAAAATTATATATCATAGATATACTATTCATAATAGAGCTGAATTGCTATACAACAAGGTTGAATACATCAGAAAGAATTTCAATGTGTATATGTTTAAAAACAGTTTTGACAAAAATGAAGCAACTACTGATAAAAAGAGAGATATAGGCAAAATCACAAACATACTTGGAACTTGTATCACATTTATCCCAGTAGTTATATAAAGCAAGTGATTCATGTTGATGTGTGGCAGAACCAATACAATATTGTAAACCAATTAGCCTCCAATCAAAATAAATACATTTAAATTAAAAAAAAGTAAAATACAGCTTCAAAAAAAAATTAAGCAAAAATAATCAGAGGAAGAAAAGAAATAATGTAATTAATACTATTTTATTAGCAGTGTTCTCCAGAGAAACAGAACCAATAGAATATATATGTCCATTACATCTAGCATAGTATAGTATAGTGAAATTTGCTCAGTTGTGTCCAACTCTGTGACCCCATGGGCTAGTTTAGCCTGCCAGGCTCGTCTGTCCATGGAATTTTCCAGGCAAGAATACTGGAGTGGGTAGCCATTCCCTTCTCCATGATATCTTCCCAACCCAGGGACTGAACCCAGGTCTCCCGCATTGCAGGTGGATTGTTTACCATCTGAGCCACCAGGGAAGCACATATGTTTTATATTCAGTTCAATTCAGTTCAGTTGCTCAGTCATATCCGACTCTCTGACCCCATGGACTGCAGCATAGCAAGCTTCCCTGTCCATCACCAACTCCCAGAACTTACACAAACTCATGTCCATTGAGTTGGTGGTGCCATCCAACCGTCTCATCCTCTGTCATCCCCTTCTCCTCCTGCCTTCAATCTTTCTCAGAAAGAGGGTCTTTTCCAATGAGTCAGTTCTTCATATCAGGTGGCCAAAGTATTGGAGTTTCAGTGTCAGCATCAGTCCTTCCAATGAATAGTCAGGAATGATTTTCTTTAGGATGAACTGGTTGGATCTTCTTACAATCCAAGGGACTCTCAAGAGTCTTCTCAACACTACAGTTCAAAAGCATCAATTCTTTGGCACTCAGCTTTCTTTATAGTCCAATTCTCATATCCATACATGACTACTGGAAAAACCATAGCTTTGACTAGACGGACCTTTGTTGGTAATACGTATATATGGAGATTTATTATAGGAATTGACTCACATGGATGATAATGGAGACAAAGAAATCCCACAATCTGTTATTGTAAGTCAAAGAACCAGGAAAGATGATGTTAAAACTCAGTCCAAGACTTTCACTGTGTGGATCACAACAAGCTGTGGAAAATTCTTCAAGAGGTGGGAATATCAGACCACCTTACCTGCCTCCTGAGACATCTGTATACAGGTCAAGAAGCAACAGTTAGAACCAGACATGGAACAACAGACTGGTTCAAAGTTGGGAAAGGGGTACGTCAAGGCTGTGTATTGTCACTCTGCTTATTTAACTTATATGCAGAGTACGTCATGCCAGGCTGGGTGAAGCTCAAGCTGGAATCAAGATTGTCAGGAGAAATATCAATAATCTCCATGAAGATGATAGCATTATAATGGCAGAAAGCGAAGAATTAAAGAGCCTCTTCATGAAAGTGAAAGAGGAGAGTGAAAAAGCTGGCTTAAAACTCAGCATTCAAAAAACTAAGATAATGGCATCTAGTCCCATTACCTCATGGCAAATAGATGGGGAAAAAATAGAAACAGTGACATACTTTATTATCCTGGGCTCCAAAATCACTGTGGACTGTGACTGCAAGCCATGAAATTAAAAGACACTTGCTCCTTGGAAGAAAAGCAATGACAAAGCTAGATAGTGTATTAAAAAGCAGAGACATCACTTTGCTGACAAGTATCTGTCTAGTCAAAGCTATGGTTTTCCAGTAGTCATGTATGGGTGTGAGAGTTGGACCAAAAAGAAGGCTGAGTGTTGAAGAACTAATGCTTTCAAACTATGGAGAAGACTCTTGAGAGTCCCTTGGACTGCAAGGAGATCCAAGCAGTCAATCCTAAAGGCAATCAACCCTGAATATTCATTGGAAGGATTGATGCTGAAGCTGAAGCTCCAATACTTTGGCCACCTAATGTGAAGAGCTGACTCATTGGACAAGACCCTGATGCTGGGAAAAATTGAAGGCAGAAGGAGAAGGGGGCAACAGATGATGAGATGGCTAGATGGAATCACCGACTCAATGGATGTGAGTTTGAGCAAACTCCAGGAGATGGTGAAGGACAGGGAAGCCTGGCATGCAGCAGTACATGGGGTCACAAGGAATCGGACATGACTAAGCAACTGAACATCAGCAATCTCTACCTTACAGACATTTATAGAACATTTAACACAAGTTCAGAATCCACATTCTTTAAAGGTGTACATGAACAATGACCCAGGATAAATCATACCGAGCCATAAAAAAAGTCTCAGTGAAGTTCAAAAGACTAGACAGTATTAGTAATTATATTCTGTGACAATATGAAATTAGGTTATTGATAAGTAAGATATATAGAAAAGTTCAAATATTTAAAATTTAACAGTCAACTTCTGATTAACACATGGATCATAGAAGAAATCATTAATCAGATAATATTTTGAACCAAATGCTGAGTAAATTACAACATTCCGAAATTGGTGGCATGAAGCTAATATAGTATATAAGGGAAATTTATACCATTAAATATTTATATTAGAATAAGAGAAAGCCTTAACATTAATAATTAAATTTTCTACTTTAAGGAGCCTTATGATTGTGATTAATTTAAGGTTATCATAAGATTATTTTAAGAACCTAGAAAAAGATATAAAAATTTAATTCACACACGGAAAGAAATAAGATCAGAACTCAAACAAACAGAGAAGAGACACAACTGAAAAATTTTGCAAAACCAGGAGTTAGTTTTTTTAAAGGTTAATAAAGTGTATAAATTCTAGGAAGAGTGATAAAGATAAAAAGAGAGCAATCACAAAATTCTGAGATTAGGATTTGAAAGATAGTATATTACTCCAGATTCCACAGAAATAAGAAGGATTTTAGATACTATGGAAAATTTTTTGTGAATGAATCTGGCATGGTAGATAAAGTCAACAAATTCATTAAAAACACACGACTTACCAAATCTGATACCAGGTGAAACAGGAAATATAAATGCCTTATATCCATCAGAAAAATTGAATCATATACCAGAAACTTCCACATGAAGATAAGACTAAGCCTTGATGGCTTTAATGGTGAGTTCTCTCAAATTTGAGGAAGACATAATATCAATCTTACACAATTTCCCCCCAAAATAGACAAAGCACACTTCCCTACTTGTTTTATGATGACAACACAATTGTGATATCAGACAGACCCCACAAGAAAAAAAATCATAGACCAATCTCCTTCATAAAATTCCTTAAGGAAATATTCACACATCAAATTCCACAATAAAAGCATAATATATAATAACCAAACAGGTATTAATAATCTAGACTATGTTACTTCAGGGACTCGGGTTAAATTATTGCTTAGTCTTTTACTGTTTCTGATTCCCTGGTGTCTGGTCAGGGGCTTTGTGCAACTTTGTCATTGCCAGTAATTCATAGGTTTATTCTCTGCTCTTTTAACTCCTTTTTGGTCCATGGTGGAACATCTGCTTTTCGTACGAAGTCAAGCTCAGGAAAAATAAAAATGTTCACTAGCTTTATCTTTTCTACTCAAAATGAATAAACTTTATTCAAAATAAAGTGAAAAAGAATGTTTTTCACTTCGGGAAAACATCTTCTTCCACCATGTAGACTGTCTACTTTATTCAACAGAAAACTTCCAGTGAGAAAACTGGTAAGGCTTTCCAGCATTCTGAATTTCAGCATTTTATTTGAGAAGGAAAACATGAACACAGCTTCCTACTATTCATCCCTCGCATTCCTAAAATGCTGTTTAGATGATAAAATGAATTCTCCCATTTTCTCCCTGATGCTTCCTCTTGTGCAGGCGTTATTTTCATCCACACTACTGACTAAAGAAAGCGAGGTTCAGGACAGGGTAGAAGAAGCTCACGGAGGATTACAAAGAAGGCAAATAGCATATCTGCCATGGGTCTGTTGTGTGTTCAGAACTACACTAGTCTCCGTGAAAGCAGATGATAAGATACAGTGGAATCATGCTCTATTTTCTCTCAACCTTTGAAATTATTTTTCTAAAACCTATTGTCCGGTTGAACCATCATTTCCTTTCTTGTTTATTGCTTCTAAGATCATAAGAATTTCCCTCCTGGGTGACTTAGCACTTCACTGAATCAGCCAGAACAAATCTAGACTCATGGCAAAATGATTGTCAACAACAAAAGGAAAAACATGATTGTCAAATCCAAGGAGAAGACATAGTTAGTAAAAATAAACGTGGGCCACAGAATCTTATAACTCAAAGAAATGCAACTTGAATAATAGTTGCAACATTGTAGATAGTCATAAATATTGATTAAATTAATGAATGAGTAGAATTGTGAGATAAATTTTTGCCTATCAAATTATAGGTATATAATAGATAGACAGACATGGATAGATAGATGTGTGTGTACCCAGTTGTGCTTCAGTCTTTGCAAACCATTGGACGATAGCCCTCCAGGCTCCTCTGTCCATGGATTATCCCAGCAAGAGCACTGGGGGCCCTTTCCTCCTCCCAGTGCTCTTCTTGAACCAGGGACCAAACCTGTGTCTCCTGCATCTCCTGCATTGACAGGCAGATTCTCTACCCTGGAGCCATCTGGAAAGCCCAGATGGATAGACAGATAGGCAGATATAAATATAAAAAGAGGCACTATGACCCAGTACTCTTAAGGATATGTTTAAACTGGCATTACTCTTTATTGCCGTTGGCATTATAAATTCAAACAATCATTTTAGAATGAATAAAAAGAGTAATAATGATGTCATATGCTATAAATGAGTAAACTTATTGTGGGTAACAAAGCCAAGAGTAACCATCCAAAATAAGGAGGAACTGTATCACCTCACACCTGTCAGAGTAGCTATCATTAAGAAAATGCACAAATAACAAATGTTGGCGAGGATATGGAGAAAAGGGGAACCTCGTACATTGCTGGCGGGAATGTAAACTGGTGCAGCACAATGGAAACCAGTATGAGGGTTTCTTACAAAAATTAATGGTTGAACTATCATATGACCCAGTAATTCCGTGCCTGAGTATATATCCTCAAAATCCCCAAATCACCAATTCAAAAATATACATTTCATCCCAATGTTTATAGGGCTTCCCTGTTGGCTCAGACAGTAAAGAATCTACCTGCACTACAGGAGACCTGGGTTGATCCCTGAGTTGGGAAGATTCTCTGGAGGAGGAAATGGCAACCTACTCCAGTAGGAGCCTGGTGTGCTGCAGTCCATGGGGTTGCAAAGAATCAGACGTGACTGAGCAACTTAGCATGTCAATGTTTTTAGCAGCATTATTTACAACAGCTAAGATGTGGAAGCAACCTAAGTGTCTATCAAAAGATGATTGGATAAAGAAGATGTGGTATATGTATACAATGGAATACTAATCAGCTATACAAAAGAATGAAATTTTGTCATTTGCTACAATGTGGATGGACTTGGAGGGTATTATGCTTGGTGAAATAAGTCAGACAGAGAAAGATAAGTACTGTTGATATCACTTAAATGTGGAATCCAAAAAAATTAAACAGACTAGGGAATATAATAAAAAAGAAATAGATTTCCAGATATAGAGAATAAATTAGTGGTTACCAGAAGGGAGGGAGAAGGGGGACTAGCAAGATAGGGGTAGGGCATGAAGAGGAACAAACTACTATGTACAGAAAAAATATGGCCCAAGGATATTCCATACAACACAGGGACACTGGGACTATAGCCAATATTTTGTAATAACTATAAATGGAATATAACCTTTAAAAATTGTGTATCACTATATTGTACACCTGAAACATATAATATTATACATCAACTATGCCTCAACAAAAATTTAAACAAATAGACAAAAAAAAAGCAAAGACAAGTAAGCAAAAGCTTTGAAACTATAAAACCTGTTCAAATACATCATTACTATTCTTGGAATTGTATTATTCTGTTTTTATCCTTTTTGTGCATGGGAAGCTAGAATAAAAGTCTTAATATTATAAAAAAAATAAACAGAATTATATGTTTATAGAAAAGTGTTCAGAGTAGCATAATTTTTAATAGATAAAAACTGAAAACAGTTCTTTCCCTTCACTTTATTTCCTATCTGTAATTGTCTCTTTTCTCTTTAAATTCAGTTTTAAAGTTTTGAGTTTAGTCCCCTGGACGGGCCTCAGCCAAACTTGATCTACATAGGTCCTGTTGGATGGTCTTTATTCCTTGCAAAGCAGGCATCGCTCCAGTTTCTTAAAGTATTGCCCACAAATGTCAATTTTTGCTCTTCAGAATCAGCTATTAATTTTCCATATCTTTATGTTCTTTCCAAAGAAATCAATTTTGGGAGCCTTGTCTCTCTAATCCACTCACGTTTTAACTCAGTTTTCCAAAGTTGTTAGAGCTAAATTTCACATTTCATTTTGGGCTGCTATGTAATGAGCAAAAGTGAGTACTGTTGTTGTTGTTGTTCAAAGCAACGTTGTATGATTATCATGAAGGTTTTCACCAAACAAATGTCAATCACAAGTTATCTATTACCCAGTAGGACAAATTGCTTCCCACTATTTACAGAAGAGGTTTACCTGTTACATGGTGGGTGTTGTTCTCACCAGATTATGGTTCCAAATGAGAGATGGGTCAATCTTTACGAGGGGAAGTGTTAAGCAGATCAGACTTTTAAAAAATGGACTTTATTATTTAGAGGAGTTTTAGGTTCATAGCAAAACTGAGCAGAAAGTACAGAATTCCCAGTATATTCCCCACGCCCACATACAGAAGCCTCTGCCCCTAATAACATCCCCTACCACAGTGGTACATGTGTTACAACTGATGGACCCAGATTGACACATCATTATCGCCCAGGGTTCGGTCACACTAGGGTTCAGTCTTGGTATGGGACGGTCTGTGGGTTTGGACAGACATATAAGGACATGTGACTACCATTATCCTGTAGGAATAGCAAAGATCAGTGTCTCGCTGAGCACACAGTGAGGATGGACAGCATGCAGACTGAACAAAGGGCACGTTGTCCATTTCTGATTGCTAACAGCCTCTAGCATAGCGACAGTATTTTGAGGAACATTTATATGGAACACGAATACATTAGGCCCATTCTCAGTTATTCCTGTCATCAATTGTCCAGAATCCCTCCTTCCAATTTCCCAGTCATTAGCCATATTGTTAGCCAACTGCTTATGCCTCAGGTCGGAACGGCACCTTAGGCCCTTTCTCCTTTTCCAGGGAAAAAAAGACAGTGAGATGTGGTGTTTTATGTTTTTTTCCACCTGTGGGGAAAGACTTCTCCCCACCACGGTCCTTTGGGGCCACCCTGAATAGACTAACACAGTAATAGTACCCTTATGGCTGGTACCAGCAATCTGTAAATCGGGCTTATATTTTTCCCTCTTCCATCAACTTAGGGCATTTTCTGTGAGAACACAGATGTCGGTTGATGAGGGGTATGTGGTGGAGGAGGAGAGTAGGGGACATGGTGGTACAGCAAGAATATGATGGTGTTGGCTTTATTGTGCATGTACAGGAGAGTGGCCCAAAGTTTGGTTCAGTAACAAAGGGTGGGGAGTAAAAGATGTATGCCACCAATTCACTCAACAAATTAATGATAAATGAGTCTTAAAAAAAAAAATCAATAAAACAATAGCTTTCCTGGAACCACCACCTAGTATTCTGCTTTCATCTCATTGGCCAGAATTTTGTACTTGGACCATATCAACTAAGTGATTAGTTTCAAGTGGACACATTGCAATGCTGAAAAATATTCAGGTTTTATTAGAAAGGAAGAGGGAGAAATAGATGTTGGTTGGCACCAAGGGCTTCCCTTGGCAGCTGAGATGGGAAAGAATCTGCTTGCAATGCAGGAGATATGGGTTTGATCCCTGGGTCAGAAAGATCCCCTGGAAAAGGAAATGGCAACCTACTCCAGAATTTGCCATGGACAGAGGACCCTGGTGGGCTACAGTCCATGGGGCCATGAAGAGTCAGACACGACTGAGCAGCTAACACTTTCTTTCACTGGCAGCAAGGAGCATCATCAAAATTACCTCCCTGAAGTGGATATAAAGAAACTGCTACAACTCAGAGATGATAAAAATCCTCTGCATCTATTTTATTAAAAATTAACTTCTAAAAAGTGGTAATGAACAAATTTCAACCATTGTTTTGAAATATTGTAACTAAAAACTAAAAGTAGCATTTTAAAGTTGGAGATAGGTACTATTAGGCACTTGTTTCCTCATCCCTTCCATCCTTTCTTGTAAAGTTATAAATGTTTACAGTCTCTTAATTGTCGAGTGCATTGTTGGTGGACTGTGTTTGGGGCCCTTCTCAGCCTCTGCGCCAGAGCAGCTGGACCCACAGCTGGGACTCTGAGAACGACGCTGCCTTAATCACAGCGGCCCCCCTGCCTGTGTGCCTCTGTCAGGGCTCTTTGAACAATGGCTGTACCACTAAAAGAACTGGAAAACCACCAATTCAAGTCTGACTCCCTAGTTGTACAGAGAAAGAAACCAAACAAAAGTTAAGTGACCAAAAACCTAAAGGAGAACATCAGAAGTGAAGCCTTTTGCTTTTTAAAAAAATTTTTTTAGTATTTCCACCAGTCATCTTCTAACTCATCCTTAACAGGTTGTTCAAGTTATCCTTGTCACTGTTGCTTAAACAGATGGGCCTATGAAGTGTCTGAGAATAGAAATTCACCTTCTGAATTTTAGTCTAATTAATTGCCATATAATGGATGTTTAGTAAAAACAAAAGCAGAACAAATCTTTTTACAACAGAGACTCATTATTTCAGATTGTGGTTTTGTTTATGCAAAAAGAAAAAAATGTGTACCTACAGTTGACCTGTTTCTCCAAGAATCACTGCACATTCAAATTAGGGTGCGTAATTTATCTACGTAATACCACACATTGTAAAACTGTAAGAGCAGACACTGTGTTAGGTACTGCTGCCTCCGCTCAGGGGTTCAGAAACTTCTTTTGGGTCTAAAAGGGACAGAAAACATTTTTCTGTGTTTTCATTAATTCTCTTCAGAATTTTGGGCTGAAGTGGTGAAGAGTTTGTTACGAGGCACTATAATAACAATTGTACTGGTAGGGGTATTTTCCTCTAAGAAGAAAATTATTGCATTCCATATTTTTAAATCTGCACTGGCCAAAAAAATTTCTACTTAAAACCACAATAAAGAAGTTAGGAAGTATGACGTTTACAATGTCCCCACCAAAATCGGTTTACAATCTTGTTTTGAATTTGATATATCCTAACCATGATGAAATTCTTAATGGTTTTAATTTATTTGGCTTATGCTTTTAATTATAGATTCATTGTTATAACAGCTTTCAACTGTTCAGAATTTTGTCAGGATGGCGAGCAAGAATATGTGTATCTCAATAACATTTGCTCCAAATTCTTTATTATTTTTAATAACTTCTTGAAAATCTTAATCAGAAAGGGGTTATAGAACAAAGAGCTCCAGCCTCGACCATAACATGAGGAAGTGATTTTAGCACTCTGAAAATATGCTGGAGGATAAGCCCAGCAAAAGCAGGGCGGTGCTACACACACGGTCTCCCTTCTCTAAAAACAACAGCTGGAAGTGCCTGTTGCCACTGGTGGGGGAGGGTATGATGGAAGAAACTTTTTTTTTTAGCGTTGGAAAGTTTTCAGTGAGATCATGATGTCACCAGGATATGTTTTGTCTGTGATTAAGATTTGCATAAATTCCTTCCCATGGAACTATGTGACATATAAAGGAAAGTTTCACGGTACATTTTGTGTCTATGGTGCCAATACTTTTAAGAGTCTATGAAGGAGATCTAATGTATGAAGAATTTGTTTTGCAAATTCTCTCAAAGGAAGAACAAATGAAAAAGAAAAGAAACATGGCTGGCAGATACCACAACTTCACATTGTACTCCGAGAAAGACGGATTGTTTTTCGTTCCTGATCACTGACTAATATTTTAACTTTGTACTACATACTTTTGAGAAGAGGATCTTCATTTTCTTTCACACTTACAGCTTGAGAGAGCTACTCATTTTATTATTCTTCCTGTTATAATTAACTTGGACTATTTTGTCAAAGGCCTGTGTTTGGAAGATTTTAATCATCCAGCAAAATGTATTTGGGGCACATTTTAAAAGATTCACTTTGACATCAAGTTAAGGAATGTTTTGCTACAGAGCAGAGATATTCGAGTATCAAATAAAATGTTGAAATGAAGAGCCATTGAGTTTGCTGCAAAGGAATTTTAATTCCCAAAACATCATTTGAAACTTGTGTACATGGTTCAAGTTGACTCATCAGTCCCCACGTTGATCAGAGAATATAAATAATGCAGAGGGAGTGTTCTCAGTAATTCTCTCATCTTGTATTCTCCTTTCTTGAGGTTTCCGTTCTGGCTAACTTTTTGTTTGGTTAGAATACTTTGCCTAGTAATTGCCTCCAATGGAACATACCTTTTTTATCTTTTTTATACTTTTGAATCCTTGTATATCTACACAGCTCTCTCTTTTTTTTTTTTTGACACTGGTAAATGATCGAATCCCTTCTTAATTCCTGTGTAGCAGATAAAAAGTTCAATCCTAAATGTCTTTGCTCTTCCTTGAAAATAACCACTGCTTTTGGAAGCTTAAAATAGGTCCTTGAATATAGTATTAATTAACATGTGTCTTTTCTGATAGGCTTCCCAGGTGGCACTAGTGGTAAAGAACCTGCCTGCCAGTGCAGGAGATGTAAGAGACAAGGATTCAATCCCTGGGTTGGGAAGATCCCCTGGAGGAGGGCATGGCAACCCACTCCAGTATTCTTGCCTGGACAATCTCACAAACAAAGCAGCCTGGTGGGCTGCAGTCCATAGCGTCACACAGAGTTAGACACGACTGAAGAGACTTAGCTCCCATGCACAACTTTTCTGATAAGCCCTTCCTAGAACTCTCTGAGCCCTTCTAGTCTGAGAATTCAAGTCTTTTCGCTGCTTAGAGAAAAATTTAAAAGTGACTGGCTTAATGATTTCCTTTCCAGCATCTGTTTCTTTTCCTCTTTCCGGAACTCCTGTTTTCCCATTTTCGGTTCTCCTGCAGGATGACAGGTGCTATAGTTGGAGTCTCCTAGAAACCCCTGGGAACTGGCTCAGCATTCAAGAAGGTAATTAGATCAAGTTGTGTTAGGCTGTGCAGGCTGCAAACATGCCTGACAAGCAAGCTAGAGTATTGAGTATGGTCCTGTGGCAATCATATGGTGCATTGTGTACCTCAAGATTAATGAGGTGTACTTGATCCAGGTGAAGAGGTCCCTGGCAGGTTTCCAGACAATGCTCCATCCTGGAGCACTCTGGGCTTATGTGTATCAGGCCAGGCTTAGAAGAGGACAAGTATGCTTTCAGACAGTCTGATGTGAACTTGATTGATTTGGATGCTAACTACAACCGTAGAGGCTTGACTAAGACCTTTGGAGGCCAGGATCTGTGCGTCTTCCTCAGAGAATGGTGATCTCTCTGTTGGGTACTATGACACCTCTGATGTTCTTCTGAATCCTTTAGATGAGCACAACTTGTTTGATTTGCCCAAGCAGTTGTGACCCCGTCCCTGATCTTTATATCAGTGATACTATTTGTAGACATTTATCATAGAGTAGTCATGTTCTCCTGAATCTATCATGATGTTCTCTTGTCATCCAGTTCTTGTATATCTTTTCATATTTTGCCTTATATTTGTATTTCTTCCTCTGTATTATAAGATCTCTCCCCAACTTGATCATTCATTTGTATTGTTATTGTTTCCTATTAATTCACTATCATATTTTTTTAATTAAAAAATCATGTTGTTGTTTCCTAAGTCCCAGAAAGGGTTTTGTGTGCATGTGTGTGTGTGCACATATACCATCATTCATTTTCTTATATGTTTTGTGTTTTGGGTATCATTTTATGGACCAATTGTCTTTTCTTTCCTCCAAACAGTTCCTCCAACGGTTTGAGCACCATGGTAGTGTGTGTTCTTACTCTGGACCCTGAGCGTGTTCTTCCTCTAGCTGTCTACTGTGTCCCCTTAGCTATATAACAATTGTTTTTGCCTCTTCACCAGGCACAGTGCTGGAACCAGGAGTAGCAGCCAGCCATTTTGTAAATGGTGGTAAATGTGGTAGCTTCTTCTGTTGGGGGTATGCATGCTAAGTCACGTCAGTCATGTCCAACTCTTTGCAACCCCATGGACGGTATAGCCCACCAGGCTCCTCTGTCCATGGAATTTTCCAGGCAAGAATACTGGAGTGGGTTGTCATTTCCTTCTCCAGGGGGTCTTCCCGATCCAGGGATCAAATCCATGTCTACTGTGGCTCTTGCATTGCAGGCGAATGCTTTACCACTGAGCCACTAGGGAAGCTGTCTACTGGGGGCAGGTGATATATTAGACAAGGAAGAATCTTTGAATTGAAAGATGCAAAGTGAGTTTTTAAGCATCATATAGTTGGTAGTAACTCTTTTGGGAACAGAATTGAACTTTCTAAACTCCAGATCTCACTTTAAAAAATACAAACTGTTCCACTTCTTTACTTCTTTTCTGTTGGCTAATGGTCTAACTAATTTGAATAACACACATCTTTCAGATAGACAAGACTCTAGAAACTAGAATATGATGACAAAAATGCTATTTTTTTTTCTGGTTCTAATGAGTAAAATCAACACACTCAAGGTTTAGACTTTAAAAACTGAATTAACCCTAGGATAAATTTAAGATATAGATGATAAGCTACAATGACTTATTTCTGAAAAATTGTGACAAATGTTAACAAATAAAACTCCAGTGACAAATGGCTACTACGCTTATGAAGTGACACTCTTTTAAAACTCAACGAAAGTAAAAAGTTTTATGACCATGAAAGTACCATTTATTAGCAGATTTCTCACAGCCGTATTAAAGTTAATTGTGGTTGCTTTCAGCGAGGGAATTATTTCTTTGGCTAGTGTTATTTTTATGATAAATGTCTCATGCCATTCATTCACTGAATATTTTGAACAGTATTTTACTGCCCCATAATCCTTCTCCGTTCAGCTGTGTTTTAAGATACTTTAAAGAAAGTGACAACAAAATCTCACTCCTGTCTTGTAGCTGACTATTCTTCTATTCTTTCCTTTCTGTGTGTAAAATTTCTTAGGTAAATACAACTGAGAGGAAGTAGGTATATCAAAGGGGCCTCATTCTGCTAGTCTGGGGACTTTTGCAAAAGAAGGTTGCTCTCTTTGAAAACAATTGTCTGGAAGACAAGAAGCTTTAGGCAGGGCCACCTGCTGGGCAGTACACACAGGAAACAGCCTGACAGTTTCCCATCTCCACTGGCAACCAGAAAAAGCATTTCCGACCCAACTGCCCTCCCTTTGTTATAGCTTTTCAGATGGTCGTAGAACTCTGGTTTCAATAATGGCCACAGCTTGAAAAGCATACCCACACTTCAAAACAGAAATTCTAAGAGCCTATTTTGAAAAATATATCTTAATTAAAGAAGAAAAATGATAGTCAAGGCATGGAAATATATGAGAAATTTGGATGAAATGCTAAGATTGCCAAATATGGATTCTTTAAAGTTAACACAAATCCAAGTCCCTGGCTATTACAATTTATGCCATAGTTATCTCTATATTGAGAAGTGTCAAAAAATTTATCCCAAAGGGTGAGATGGTTGGATGGCATCACTGACTCAATAGACATGAGTCTGAGCAAACTCTGGGAGATAGTGAAGGACAGGAAAGCCTGGTATGCTACAGTACATGGGGTTGCAGAGTCAGACATGACTTAGCAACTGAACGACAACAAAAGATTAATTTCTGGACAAGGAATCTAAATCGCTAAACAGGGAATCCAATTTTAATATTTAAGTTACCAACCACTTTTCTTATTAATTTCAAATATAGTTTAAATATTGCTGGGAGCATTAGTTTTCTAAGAACTGCTACAGCAAAAAACCACAAACTGAGTGTCTTCAACAACAGATTTTTATCTTCTTACACTTCTGGAGGCTGGAAGTTCAGTATCAAGCAGATTTGGTTTCTCCTGAGTTCTCTATCATTGGGGAGGCACTGGTGGAGAAATGGGGTCCTGGGCCAACAACTAGTACCAATTATCAGCCATGAGAGTCAGCCACATTGGAAATGGAGCTTCTGGCCTCAGACAAGTTTTGAGAAAACTCCTCCAACTGACATCTCACTGCAACTGATAGATGCCCAAGAAAATCCCCTCAGCCAAGCTCTTACAAAGTCCTGACCCATAGAATCTGTGAGCATAATAGATGGTTGCTTGTTGCCACAAAGTTTGGGCTAATTTTCTGCATAACCTGAGACAACTGAAACAGGTTGAATGTTGTAAGTATAGTTGAAATTCATGGTTTTTTAAAGTTATGATCATTACTTTATTTAAAATTTACTAATTTTTTTTTCTCTGCTTTAAGGGTACTGATTTATTATACCCTGAATTGTTCCCTGTACTTTACTTTTCAATGTGTCTGAAAACATTCTTTATCTCCCTTTTTTCCCCTTCTTTGTCACTTTCTCATCTTTTTTCTCTTTGTTCTCTTCTTCCATTTACTAATCCCTTTCTTTGTTCTACATATATTGATTTTATATCTATAATGATTTAGAATGAACACATAACTCCTCCCATCAAGACATAGAGTCTACTTCTCCGTGTTCTAACTCTGGGCTGGTCTTAAGTCTTGCTTCGACAACTATAATGTTCTAGAATGACTAGCCAGTTCTGATATTAAGCTTTGAAAGGCCTTATAGCTCCTATTTTTTGCTCTTGCTGCTTTGAAGTCACCATGTGAGGAAGCCTAGGCCAGCCTACTGGAGGATAAAATTGGGAAATTAGCCATCTCTGTTCAGACTCCTAGACCAACCAGCCCTACAAAACCCACAGATGGACTGTAGCGTCGTGAGTGACCTCATTAATTAGCTAGAAAAGACTGTTAAGAAAACTTTCCAGATGGACTCACTGAATTATGAGCACGTGGAATGACTTATTATTTTAAACTCACCATGTTTTGGCATGATTTCTTGTCATTGTTGTTCAGTCACTAAATCGTGTCCGGCTCTTTGTGACCCCATGGACTGAAGCACGGCAGGCTTTCCTGTCCTTCACTGTCTCCCAAGTTTGCTCAAACTCATGTCCATTTAGCAAAATGTGCTCCACTGGAGAAAGGAATGCAAACCACTTCAGTATTCTTCCCTTGAGAACCCCATGAACAGTATGGAAAGGAAAAAAGATGAACTTCCCAGTTCGGTAGGTGCCCAATATGCTGCTGGAGATCAGTGGAGAAATAACTCCAGAAAGAATGAAGAGACAGAACCAAAGTAAAAACAACACCCAGATGTGGATGTGACTGGTGATGGAAATAAAGTCTGATGCTGTAAGAGCAATATTGCATAGGAACCTGGAATGTTAGGTCCATGAGTCAAGGAAAATTGAAAGTGGTCAAATAGGAGATGGCAAGAGTGAACATTGTCATTTTAGTGAACTAAAATGGACGGAATGGGTGAATTTAACTCAGATGACCATTATATCTACTTCAATGGGCAAGAATCCCTTAGAAGAAATGGAGTAGCCATCATAGTCAACAATAGTCCAAAATGCAGCACTTGGATGAAATCTCAAAAATGACAGAATGATCTCTGTTCATTTACAAGGCAAACCATTCAATATTATGGTAATCTAAGTCTATGTCCTGACCACTAATGCCGAAGAAGCTGAAGTTGAATGGCTCTATGAAGACCTACAAGACCTTCTTGAACTAACACCCAAAAAAGATATCCTTTTCATTATAGGGGACTGGAATGAAAAAAAAGGAAGTCAAGAGATCCCTGGAGTAACAAGAAAATTTGGCCTTGGAGTACAAAATGAAGCAGGTCAAAGGCTAACAGAGTTTTGCCAAGAGAATGCACTGGTTATAGCAAACACCCTCTTCCAACAACACAAGAGAAGACTCTACACATGGACATCACCAGATGGTCAATACCGAAATCAAATTGATTATATTGTTGGAGCCAAAGATGGAGAAGCTCTATACAGTCAGCAAAAACAAGACCGGGAGCTGACTGTGGCTCAGATCATGAACTCCTTATTGCCAAATTCAGACTTAAATTGAAGAAAGTATGGAAACCACTAGACTATTCAGGTATGACCTAAATCAAATCCCTTATGATCCTACAGTGGAAGTGACAAATAGATTCAAGGGATTAGATCTGATAGAGTGCCTGAAGAACTATGGATGGAGCTTCGTGACATTGTACAAGAGGCAGTGATCAAGACCATCCCCAAGAAAAAGAAATGCAAAAAGGCAAAATAGTTGTCTGAGGAGGCCTAACAAATAGCTGAGAAAAGAAGAGAAGCTAAAGGTAAAGCAGAAAACGAAAGATATACCCATTTGAATGCAGAGTTCCAAAGAATAGCAAGGAGAGATAAGAAAGCCTTCCTCGGTGATCAATGCAAAGATATAGAAGAAAACAATAGAATAGGAAAGACTAGAGATCTCTTCAAGAAAATTAAAGATACCAAGGGAACATTTCATGCAAAGATGGGCACAAATAAGGACAGAAATAGTTTGGACCTAACAGAAGCAGAAGGTATGAAGAAGAGGTGGCAAGAATACACAGAAGAACTGTACAAAAAAGATCTTCATGAGCCAGATAACCATGATGGTATGATCATGCATCTAGAGCCAGACATCTTGGAATGCAATGTCAAGTGGACCTTAGGAAGCATCCTTATGAACAAAGCTAGTGGAGGTGATGGAATTCCAGTTAAGCTATTTCAAATGCTAAAAGATGATGCTGTTAAAGTGCTGCACTCAATATGCCAGCAAATTTGGAAAACTCAACAGCGGCCACGGGACTGGAAAAGGTCAGTTTTCATTCCAATCCCAAAGGCAAGGCCAAAGAATGTTCAAACTACTGCACAAATGCACGCATCTCATATGCTAGCAAAGTAATGCTCAAAATTCTCCAAGTCAGGCTTCAATTGTATGTGAACGAGGAACTTCCAGATGTTGAATATGGATTTAGAAAAGGCAGAGGAACCAGAGATCAAATTGCTAACATCCGTTGGATCATTGAAAAAGCAAGAAAGTTCCAGAAAAAGCATCTACTTCTGCTTTATTTACTATGCCTAAGCCTTTGACTGTGTGGATTACAACAAACTATGGAAAATTCTTAAAGAGATGGGAATACCAGACCACCTGACCTGCCTCCTGAGAAATCTGTATGCAGGTAAAGAAGCAACAATTAGAACTGGACATGGAACAACAGACTGGTTCCAAATCGGGAAAGGAGTATGTCAAGGCTGCATATAGTCACCTTGCTTATTTAACTTATGCAGTGTATGCCATGTGAAATGCCTGGCTGGATGAAGCACAAGCTGGAATCAAGATTGCTGACAGAAATATCAATAACCTCAGATATGCAGATGACACCACCCTTACGACAGACACTGAAGAAAAACTAAAGAACCTCTTGATGAAAGTGAAAGAGGAGAGTGAAAAATTTGGCTTAAAAATCAACATTCAGAATGCTAAGATCATGGCATATGGTCCCATCACTTCATGGCAAATAAATAGAAGGAGAAACAATGGAAACAGTGAGAGACTTTATTTTGGGGGGCTCCAAAATCACTGCAGATGGTGACTGCAGCCATGAAACTAAAAGAAGCTTGCTCCTTGGAAAAAAAGTTATGACCAACCTAGATAGCATATTAAAAAGCAGAGACATTGATTTGCCAACAAAGGTCCATCTAGTCAAGGCTATGGTTTTTTCCAGTAGTCATGTATGGATGTGAGAGTTGGACTATGAAGACAGCTGAGCACCTAAGAACCAATGCTTTTGACTGTGATATTGGAAAAGACTTGAGAGTCCCTTGGACTGCATGGAGATTCAACCAGTCCATCCTAAAGGAAATCATTCCTAAGTATTCACTGGAATGACTGATGCTGAAGCTGAAATGCTAATACTTCGGCCACATAATGTGAAGAACTGACTCACTGGAAAAGACCCTGGTTCTGGATGAGATGGTTGAAAGGCATCACCAACTCGAAGGACATGAGTTTGAGTAAGCTCTGGGAGTTGGTGACGGTCAGGGAAGCCTGGCATGCTGCAGTCCAAGGGGCTGCAAAGAGTCAGACATGACTGAGTGACTGTACAGAACTGAACTGAATGGCTGTTGAGTCGGTGATGCCATCCAACCATCTCATCCTCTGCTGTCTCCTTCTCCTCCTGGCTTCACTATTTCCCAGCATCAGGGTCTTTTCTAATGAGTCAGCTTTTCTCATCATGTGGCCAAAGTATTGGAGCTTCATCAGCTTCAGCATCAGTCCTTCCAATGAAAATTCAGGGTTGATAGGATGATTTGCTCTGCAGCGAATAATACTAGCTAAAACTAACACTCATGGCAGTCATGGTTAGTATTCAACTCTAGCATCTATTCTTTCTTTTTCCTGAGTAAAATAATTTCACTTCTTTTTCCCCCTGGGTATTGACTGTCGCCTAGAATAGGAGGTCCTGTAAGAACTGCCAGCAGCCATGACATTAGGGAAAAGAGTAGGGAGGATTCATTATATCATGGTGGAGCAAAGTTATACACAAAGAAAGGAACTCAAGTCAGAGTAACCACTCAGCAAGCAGAAATAGAACACGTGATTTTGCTGGGGGTAGGGGGTAGGCAGTATCTGACTCTGCTTGATGTCTAAATGGCTCATGTGTCTTATAATTTGACATCTTGTTGGGTCAAAATATTCAACTGTTTCTGTATCCCAATTTGAAGCAGGTATAAACAATCAGTATAAAAGGGATGAGATCAATGTAAGCTATAAACAATCTACTGGCAGAGATTAAATTAACTATATTGCCTCTCCATGCAAAGCCATTATTTCAGATAGTCTCGAATCAGTAGCGGTTCTATGGAGCAGCTGGAAGAATGAGAGCTAAGAGGCCATTAAGTGAAAGAAAAGAGATTTTGTGTTTTAATTCCATTTCTAGAAAGACACTTGGTTGTAGTTATTCAAATATGGGATTGACTCAAAGCCAATTTAAAAGAAGTGTACTGAGTTATAGCGAGGATCACAGTGACAAACAAAACCAACCAAACAAACACAACAAACAAGCCTAGAATCTGGCTGATAGTAGCTGGACTCCAAGCCTAAAGCTGCAGGAAGGTTTAGGAGGTGAGCAGCTTCCATACCCTGAGCTTCACCCAGTTCACACCACACTTATGGAGAAGCAAGAATCTTCCTGAGGACGGAACCACTGGTCTCAAGGACAATTGATAAAAGGGTGTGTATTAGTTTTCAATGCTGTATAACAAATTGCTGTGAACTTAGTGACTTAGAATGACATACATGTATTACTTGGGCTTCCCAGGTGGCTCAGTGGGTAAAGAATCCACCTGCCATGCAGGAAACATGGGTCCGAATCCTGGATTGGGAAGATCCCCTGGAGGAGAATATGGAAACTTGCCCCAGTATTCTTGCGTGGAGAATCCCATGGACAGAGGAGCCTGACAGGCTACCGTCTATAGGGTTCCAAAGAATCAGACAGGACTGAAGCAACTGAGCATGCACACATGTATATTACTCACAGTTTCTGTGATTCAGGGAACCAGGCGTGACTTTGCTGATCCATGGCTCAGAGTCTCTGAAGGGGAAGCTGGACTGTGTCCTCATATGGAGTCTCGACTTGGGGAGAATCTGCTCCTGAGCTCCTTCAGATTGTTGGCAGAATCCATTTCTCTGAGGCTGCAAGACTGATGGTTTCAGTTTATTGCTAAAGCCAGTCCTCAGCTTCTAGAGACTGCTCATGATTCCTTGACATGTGGGCTTCTCCGAGTGGCCATTTATTTCATGACAGCTTGTAGTGGAGGGAGAGAGAACAGAGAGGACAAGTCAGTCGGCTAGCAAGACTGAGTCTTACAGAATGTAATGGAACTACAGGAATGAGATCCCATCACATTTGCCATATTCTTTTGGTTTGAAACAAGTTGCAGGTTCTACCCACACTCTAGTGGTGAGGACTACACCAGGTCTGAGCACCCGGATCATGGGGGCCACTTAAAAACTTATTTGCCATAGAGAAACGTTGCAGAGAAAGTAACCGGGGCTTCTAAGTGGGGAGTTTATTCCTCCATTAGGGGTTGGAATCTTTGCTTTCCTGCCTAGCAAGATTCGATAGATTTTATGGATCAGAAGCCATTGCACCTACAACCTTACTGAATTTAGAGAGTGTCTTTACTAAGGTCATTTTGTTCTTTCTTCAGTGTTTTAGAGACAGATATCTTGCATATTAGTTTATATATCATCAAACCACAAGAAGCACTTTATGACTGGAGATCTCCAGACTGGAGATGAATGAAATCACGGATAGACTTCAGGGTTATTTCTTGGGCATGGAGCAAGGGTGTGTTCTATGGATGGGAAGAATATGTGTCTGTTTGGGTAGCCAAAGAGGCAGATTTTGTCAAAGAATATTATTTCCATGCCTTCAGATCCATTCTTGTCACACTTTCCTCTCCATTTTCAGCTGGGTCCATAGAATTTGTCATGAAGGCAATGCGTAGTCAATGCAAGATATTAATCAGGTTTGCTAGATATTCTGCAAACACAGGGCTGTCCTGCAAAATGAAAACTTGTCCCATAATACTCATGACTTTCAAATGTCTTCCCCTGTATTTGTGTTTGTGAAAAACCTGTTTACAACTACCTGAGCGTGATAGCTAGCCCTAGCTAAAAATAATCTTGAATATTTTTGCATGTCTTTCGTATATTTTATGTTATCCAGAAATGCAACAACTGTGTAAATTGAGAAAAGACGTATTTTGTTTTGTTTAGAACTCTACCAAGAGTAGGTCATCATTTCAGAAAATCACACCACCGACACTGGGGCCCCTTATGCATTAAGGTTGCCAGCACCACTTCAGTCAGTATTTCTTCCTGACGTGTTTATATTATTCTAAGCAGAGAACCGGGCTGTTGTAAAGAACCCGCCTGCCAATGCAGGAGTTATAAGAGACTTGGGTTCAGTCTATGGGTTGGGAAGATCCCCTGGAGGAGGGCATGGGAACTCACTCCAGTATTCTTGCCTGAAGAATCCCATGGACAGAGGAACCTGGTGAGCTATAGCCTCATAGGCTCACTAAGAGTCAGACACAACTGAAGCAACTTAGCATGCACATGCGCAAGCAGAGAAACAATATTTGATGATTTCATCATGGCTTCTGGTAGAGCCATAATCACACTGAAATCTATAATATGGATTATTTCTTCTTTGCATTTCAGGCTGCATTGAAATTATTTCTGAAGATATATTATCCAGGAAGATCAGTTAGGGATAGAAAAGGTATTATAAAGTATTTGTTATAAAAAGGCAACATTAGGCCTGACAGAGTTGAACTATCCTGATTGAAGTACAATGAGAGCCTAAATGCTTGTGGCATTTATCTCCATGGCCATCTGAAACAAGGTCATCTTTTGGAAAAAACAAAGTCAGAATGCCTGTAAAAACAAAAGTAGATACAGAGCATTAGTGCACACTTTGTGTGGGGCACTCTGCTTTACACATGGTTTGCTCAAGTAATCCTTATCCCAACATTGTTAGAAGGTATGTGGTACCGAGTTGCTAATCAAAAGACTCCAGTGTAAGTTCTAGTTCTGTTGCTTACTATCTGTCATTTAGGGAAATAATTTTTTTTCCCCTAGTCTCAAATTTTTGGTAATAAAATGGAGAAAAACAATAAATTTATCCAAGTGGAGAAAAAAATAAATTGATGTGAGGATTAAATGAGGTGCCACTTTGAGGATGGCATATCTTGGGGGTGACTTTAGATAAAGATAACTTGAAAGGTAACATATAACATTTTTTTTTAAGTCACTCAGCTCAGTTCAGTTCAGTTCAGTCTCTCAGTCGTGTCTGACTCTTTGCCACCCCATGAATCGCAGCACGCCAGGCCTCCCTGTCCATCACCAACTCCCGGAGTTCACTCAGACTCATGTCCATCGACTCAGTGATGCCATCCAGCCATCTCATCCTCTGTCTTCCCCTTCTCCTCCTGCTCCCAATCCCTCCCAGCATCAGAGTCTTTTCCAATGAGTCAACTCTTCGCATGAGGTGGCCAAAGTACTGGAGTTTCAGCTTTAGCATCATTCCTTCCAAAGAAATCCCAGGGCTGATCTCCTTCAGAATGGACTGGTTGGATCTCCTTGCAGTCCAAGGGACTCTCAAGAGTCTTCTCCAACACCACAGTTCAAAAGCATCAATTCTTCGGTACTCAGCTTTCTTCATTTGCAACCCCATGGACTGTAGTCCATGGAATTCTCCAGGCCAGAATAAGGGAATAACCTTTCCCTTCTCCAGGGAATCTTCCCAGCCCAGAGATTGAACCCAGGTCTCCCTCACTGAGGCAGATTCTTTACCAGTTGAGATACCAGGGAAGTCCAAGAATACTAGAGTGGGTAGCAGATCTTCTTGACCCAGGAATTGAACCAGAGTCTAGATATAATATATCTTCTATTGTCCGACAAATCCTTATTTCTCAAAGTACTATTTGAAATCTCTGGACTTGAAAATGAAAACATAAGCATTTCACAAAGTTTCTGAAAATTTGAAGTGAATAATATATAAGAAAATTAAATATTGAAAAAGATAGTAAATATCTTACTATTTAATATTGAGATACTGTTACCAGTAAGATACAAATCTGTTGGCTTGTAGCTTTGGGGTATAATGAAATAATATATCTGAATACATTTGGATTAAACAGCATATTTATGACTAAGTTATGGGGTAAAATGTTTACACAATGGCAATATTAAAACAATTTTGAATTGAATGATCACGAAAATAACCCATGTTGAAATTTATAGGAATAGCTAAAGTAGAGACTGGAGGGAAATGTAAAGCTTTAGATGCTTCTATTAGAAAAGAGCAAGGTTTAAAAAAAGTTAATTAAGCTTTCACTTCAAGAAGCTGGAAAAGAACGCATGTACACCCATGGTGCATTCATGTTGATGTATGGCAAAACCAATACAATATTGTAAAGTAATTAGCCTCTAATTAAAATAAATAAATTTAAATAAAAAACAAAGATATAGTTAGATGTAGACAGAAGATATTAATAAAAGTAAAAGTAGAAATCAATGAAATAGAATACAGATATGCAATAAGAAAATCAACAAGGTCAAGAACTTATTTTTCAAAAGTTTATAAAGTTGATAAATCCCAAGCAAAGTTAACTAACAAAATAAGAGAAAAAACCCTCCAGAATTGACCAAAAATGTTAGTGAGATAAAGACATTATTCTAAGTCCTTAAGATACAGATAATATGAGGCTATTATTATCAACTTAATGCTATTACCTGGTAACTGACATGAAATTGAAAATTTATTTGATGAATATTTATTAAAACTGACACAAGAATATACATAAAATATAAGTAGATGTACATGTATTACAGAAATCAAATCCGTAGTTAAAAACTTTCCTATAAAAAATCCCCTCTAGGCACAAGTAGTTTTACAGGTTAACTCTAATATACACTTACAGAAAAAGTAATTACCTCATCCAAACTTGTTGAAAGAAATAAAAAAGAGGGAATAATTCTAGTTCATTTCATTAGTCCAATATAAACCCAATAACAAACTCAAGAAAAAATATTAAACAGGGGAAAATGTATACTAATATCCTTCATAGACACACAAAGAAAAATTTTAAATAAGACATTAATAAATCAGGTCTAGTTATATTAAAGAAGTAGAAGTAGATCATGAAGCGATGAAGTAGGTTTTATCCAGTGGTACATTGGTGAATGGTCTTCACTGGTAGCTCAGACAGTAAAGAATCCCCCCGCAATGCTGGAGACCTGGCTTCAATCCCTGGGTCAGGAAGAAAACCTGAGGAAGGGAATGGCAACCCACTCCAGTATTAATGCCTGGAGATTTACATGGACAGAGGAGCATGGTGGGCTACAGTTCTTGGGTCGCAAAGAGTTGGACATGACTGAGTACCTAAGCATGAGGGCATGATGCTGGTAAACACTTAACAACTGGCTTTCCAAATTAAAAAAAGGACTTATAGATATATGGAGAATAATATATATAGATAATATATCTATATATTATATTTATAATATATATCTTATATCTATATATCTATAGTATATATCTATATATAATATAGACATATTTAATATATATTTATATATTATATATTATTAATATATATTTAATAATATATATAATTATATATCTATAGATATATATAGATATATCTTAATATCTATACATATATTTATAGATGTATACTTATATATATTATAGATATATCTTAATATATCTATATATATATCTATATATATGAGGTCAGTCGCTCAGTCGAGTCCAACTCCTTGCAACCCCATGAATTGCAGCACGCCAGGCCTCCCTGTCCATCACCAACTCCCGGAGTTCATCAGACTCAGGTCCATCGAGTCAGTGATGCCATCCAGCCATCTCATCCTCTGTCATCCCCTTCTCCTCCTGCCCCCAATCCCTCCCAGCATCAGAGTCTTTTCCAATGAGTCAACTCTGCGCATGAAGTGGCCAAAGTACTGGAGTTTCAGCTTTAGCATCATTCCTTCCAAAGAAATCCCAGGGCTGATCTCCTTCAGAATGGACTGGTTGGATCTCCTTGCAGTCCAATGGACTCTCAAGAGTCTTCTCCAACACCACAGTTCAAAAGCATCAATTCTTCGGGGCTCAGCCTTCTTCACAGTCCAACTCTCACATCCATACATGACCACAGGAACTGCAGCCTTGACTAGACGAACTTTTGTTGGCAAAGTAATGTCTCTGCTTTTGAATATGCTATCTAGGTTGGTCAGAACTTTCCTTCCAAGGAGTAAGCGTCTTTTAATTTCATGGCTGCAGTCACCATCTGTAGTGATTTTGCAGCCTAGAAAAATAAAGTCTGACACTGTTTCCACTGTTTCCCCATCTATTTCCCATGAAGTGGTGGGACCGGATGCCATGATCTTCGTTTTCTGAATGTTGAGCTTTAAGCCAACTTTCTCACTCTCCACTTTCACTTTCATCAAGAGGCTTTTGAGTTTCTCTTCACTTTCTGCCATAAGGGTGGTGTCATCTGCATATCTGAGGTTATTGATATTTCTCCCAGCAATCTTGATTCCAGTTTGTGTTTCTTCCAGCCCAGCGTTTCTCATGATGTACTCTGCATAGAAGTTAAATAAACAGGGTGACAATATACATCCTTGACGAACTCCTTTTCCTATTTGGAACCAGTCTGTTGTGACATGTTCCATGTCCAGTTCTAACTGTTGCTTCCTGACCTGCATACAAATTTCTCAAGAGGCAGATCAGGTGGTCTGGTATTCCCATCTCTTTCAGAATTTTCCACAGTTTCTTGTAATCCACACAGTCAAAGGCTTTGGCATAGTCAATAAAGCAGAAATAGATATTTTCTTGGAACTCTCTTGCTTTTTCGATGATCCAGTGGATGTTGGCAATTTGATCTCTGGTTCCTCCTTTTAGAAAAGTCTAAAACCAGCTTGAATATCAGGAAGTTCACAGTTCACATATTGCTGAAGCCTGGCTTGGAGAATTTTGAGCATTACTTTACTAGCATGTGAGATGAGTGCAATTGTGCAGTAGTTTGAGCATTCTTTGGAATTGCCTTTCTTTGTGATTAGAATGAAAACTGACCTTTTCCAGTCCTGTGGCCACTGCTGAGTTTTCCAAATTTGCTGGCATATTGAGTGCAGCACTTTCACAGCATCGTCTTTCAGGATTTGGAATAGTTCAACTGGAATTCCATCACCTCCACTAGCTTTGTTCGTAGTGATGCTTTCTAAGGCCCACTTGACTTCACATTCCAGGATGCTGCCTCTAGGTCAGTGATCACACTATTGTGATATTGTGGGTTGTGAAGATCTTTTTTGTACAGTTCTTCTGTGTATTCTTGCCATCTCTTCTTAATATCTTCTGCTTCTGTTAGGTCCATACCATTTCTGTCCTTTATCGAGCTCATCTTTGCATGAAATGTTCCTTTGGTATCTCTGATTTTCTTGAAGATATCCCTAGTCTTTCCCATTCTGTTGTTTTCCTCTATTTCTTTGCATTGATTGCTGAAGAAGGCTTTCTTATCTCTTCTTGCTATTCTTTGGAGCTCTGCATTCAGATGCTTATATCTTCCCTTTTTTCTTTTGCTTTTCGCTTCTCTTCTTTTCACAGCTATTTGTAAGGCCTCCCCAGACAGCCATTTTGCTTTTTTGCATTTCTTTTCTATGGGAATGGTCTTGATCCCTGTCTCCTGTACAGTGTCAGGAACCTCATTCCATAGTTCATCAGGCACTCTATCTATCAGATCTAGGCCCTTAAGTCTATTTCTCACTTCCACTGTATAATCATAAGGGATTTGATTTAGGTCATACCTGAATGGTCTAGTGGTTTTCCCTACGTTCTTCAATTTAAGTCTGAATTTGGCAATAAGGAGTTCATGGTCTGAGCCACAGTCAGCTCCTGGTCTTGTTTTTGCTGACTGTATAGAGCTTCTCCATCTTTGGCTGCAAAGAATATAATCAATCTGATTTCGGTGTTGACCATCTGGTGATGTCCATGTGTAGAGTCTTCTCTTGTGTTGTTGGAAGAGGGTGTTTGTTATGACCAGTGCATTTTCTTGGCAAAACTCTATCTATATCTATATCTATATAATATATATCTATAATATATATATCTATATATATATAGAGAGATATATTAAGGTATATCTATAATATCTATATTATATATAGATATGTATATTATCTATATATATTATTCTCCATATATCTATAAATCCTTTTTTTAAATTTGGAAAGCCAATTGTTAATGTTTACCAGCATCATGCTCTCATGCTTAGGTACTCAGTCATGTCCAACTTTTTTGACCCAAGAACTGTAGCCCACCATGCTCCTCTGTCCATATATATACTGGAGAAGGAAATGGCAACCCACTCCAGTGTTCTTGCCTGGAGAATCCCAGGGACGGGAGCCTGGTGGGCTGCCGTCTATGGGGTCACACAGAGTCTGACACGACTGAAGTGACTTAGCATATACATATACATACACACACACAGAGGCTTCCTAGGTGGCTCTAGTGGTAAAGAACCTGCCTGCCAATTCAGGTAGATGTAAGATATGCAGGTTTGATCCCTGGGTCAGGAAGATCCCCTGGAGGAGGGCATGGCAATCCACTCCAGTATTCTTGCCTGGAGAATCTCATGGACAGTGGAGCCTGGCGGGCTATAGTCCATGGGATCACAAAGAGTCAAACATGACTGAGCCAAGTAACACTTTCAGGCATATATACACACACACAGTTCATTACGAATTTACTGATATAAAGGATATTTACTATATGATCTACAGATTATAATAAAATATAAATTATTTTTTATTGTAAAGTCTCACTTATTTTATTGACTTCTGTTGAATCGTATTTGTATACAACCGATGGTCACAACTAATGAATAAATGCAGTTTCAATATATGTTGGTTGATATTTTGGTTTATGTTGATAAGTAAAACAAAAGTTAAACAACAAAGAAATGGAGTAGGAATTCACTAATTCATCAATAGTATGTTCAAATTCTTTGCTGAATTGGTTAATGGTTTCCAAATAATGGAATTTAATCAATTTTTCCTGGAAGTTAATCAATTTTCCTATTTTCAAATACTGGAAGTTATGCAATATAACAGCTACAAACAAACATGTTTTTGTTGTAAGTATAGACAATCAATAAAACAAAAAGTCAAGCTTTGATTTATAGCTTTTGCTTATTTTCATGGTATAAATTCTAGTTTGGGAGTTTAAGCTAGCAATGTGACTTCACTGAACCCAAACAGAGAAGCAGACTATTACATAGTATTTCCATCGTATAGATGAAAAAGATCACAAGTAGTTTCAAGAGCATAAGTAATAGTAGAATGCAATAAAGTAATTAGGAAGTGATGAGTTTTGAGTACAAAGTTCATTTGCTTTTAATATAAAGTCTTTATAAGTTTACATAATTTGATACTTAGATGTCTGTATTTAAAAACTGGCTAGCAGAATTCCAGAAAATTGAACAATCAGGTCTTACAGGTAGGTATACACTGATTCTAGCACAACAGTGGTTTTATCCTAGGGAGCAAGACTGAAAAAATATTGAAAAATGATCACTGTAATATACAGCATTAATAGAATAAAAAAGAAAATTATATAGTCTTCAATAAATTAGGAAAAATATTTGATACAATTCAATACTTATTGATAACAAAACCTCTAAGTGAAGAGGAACTAAAAAGCCTCTTGATGGAGGTGAAAGAGGAGAGTGAAAATAGCTGGCTTAAAAATTAACATTCAAAAAGCTAAGATCATGGCATCCAGTTCTATCACTTCATTGTAAATAGATGGGGAAGAAATGGAAACAGTAACAGACTTTATTTCCCTGGGCTCCAAAATCACTGCAAATGGCAAATGTAGCTATGAAATTAAAAGACACTTGCTCCCTGGAGGAAAAGCTATGACAAACCTAGACAGTGTATTAAAAACCAGAGACATTATTTTGCCAAAAAAGGTCCATATAGTTCAAGGTATGGTTTTTACATTAGTCATGTACAGACATGAGACCTGAACTATAAAGAAGGTTGAACACGGAAGAATTGATGCATTCTAACTGTGGTGCTGGTGAAGACTTTTGAGAGTCCCTAGGACAGCGAGGAGATCCAACCAGTCAATCCTAAAGGGAATCAACCCTGAATATTCTTTGGAAGGACTGATGCTGAAGCTCCAATATTTTGGCCACTTGAAGCTAAGAGCTGATTCACTGGAGAAGATCCTGATGCTGGGAAAGATTGAAGGCAGGAGGAGAAGGGGACAGCAAGAGGATGAGATGGCTGGGTGGCATCACCAACGTGATGGCCATGTGTTTGAACAAACCTGGGAGATAGTGAAGGACAGGAAAGTCTGGTGTGCTGTAGTCCATGGGGTTGCAAAGAGTTGGACATGACTAAGCGACTGAATAGCAACAACGACATCTACAAAACCCCTACACCCTCGCATCACAGTCAATGATGAGATACAGGTAAAACATGGTTCTTGTGTGTGCTTAGTCATGTCCAACTCTGTGACCCCATGGGGTGTAGCCTACCAGGCTCCTCTGTGCACAGAATTCTTCAGGCAAGAATACTGTGATGGGTTGCCATTTCCTATTCCAAGGCATTTTCCCGAACCAGGCATTGGAGCTGTATCTTCTGCATTGGCAGGCAGATTTTTTTTTTTACCACTGCCCAACCTGGGAAGCCCAAAGATATGGGTAAGTTTGCAATAACCTAACTGATCAGGCCAATATGGCATAATGAAAGTGAAAGTTGCTCAGTTGTGTCTGACTCTGTGACCCCATGGACTTTACAGTCTGTGGAATTCTCCAGACCAGAATACTGGAGTGGGTAGCCTTTCCCTTCTCCAGGGGATCTTCCCAACCCAGGGGTCAAACCCAGGTCTCCCACATTGCAGGCAGATTCTTTACCAGCTGAGCCGCAAGGGAAGCCCAATAATCAAACCAGGGTCTCCTGCATTGCAGGCAGATTACCAACTGAGCTTTCAAGGAAGCCCCAGTATAGCATAAGGGCAGAACAATGAGTTAGCTAATGGTAGTCATACAAAAATCAAAAGTTACAACAACACTTAGGAAGACTCAAGATTCATAAAATTAAAATTTATGTGAAAGGCATGGACTTGGAAGTCCTATGAGGTAGCACTAGAGACTTCCTTATAAAACAAGATGCTACTTAACCGCTAAGAAGCACAGATGTGAATTACCTCAGACTGTGCAGTCAACTTTCTGTCCCAGTCAAGAATCAACAAATTGGCATTTCAGATTCTGCTACCTCAGCTAATCTGAGATGATATTACTCTCCTTTTGAGTCTGGTAGAATTACTGCATTGTTAGGAAGGCAACTCCAGGAAACTGTAAAAGCAAATGTTAGCAAGAAGAATTAAAATGATGCAAAAGAAAATTAAACCCATAACATTAATGTTTATAACTTCTATGTAATAAAACTTTTTTCTTCTAATTACGGTGTTTAAAGCATTTAAGAGAAAAGGGATATGCTGGATTTGAAGGTTTAATTGGATGTTTTGAAGAACTTTATTAAGTAGTTCTGCAGACAATGGGGAAATTTAATTTGTCAAATCCATGAATCTTTATTTGTTAATTGTATAAATATTGTGGCTATTTAGAGGAATGTTACTCATTTAATGTTAAACAAATGCTCATATTTAAGTAATAAGATAAATATATATTATATATATATAGTGCATTATATAAGAATGGGAGTGGCAAATGTCTATATCAATATAAAGGAGTTCATTCAGACATTAATTACATCGAGAATACGGACAAACATTTAAATACAAGAATGCTCATCCAGAATTATTCATAATGGTAAGTATTATCTAAAGATCTAATTTAGGACTCTGATTGAGCAGATTATCACATAGCCATTGGGTATGAATAAAATAATTTGTAGAAATGATATACAAAATATTCAGCATAAAGAACTATGTGAAAAGAACAGAGGAGAAAATATTGTATAATGTTTAAATTTTTATCATATACAGATGTTCAAGCGAATTTTTATTTCTCAAAGACCAGCATCCTTTGTAAAAATCTGTCAATTCAGAGAATAGACTATAAAGATCTAATAACAAAGTTTTATACCTGTAATTTTTAAAAGCCTGTGCTCATGACAGAAGTCTGGAAATACGTAAGAAATGCAAAATTCATTTACTAGGAATTTTTTACCTTGAAAATATTTGTTTATCGTATAAACTCCTCCAAACTAAAATTTCTTATAATTTTATGTGTGTGCATAAACCTAGATATATACAAAATATGTTTATAGTACATATGCATATGTATGCAAGAAAGTGAATAATGAAAAGTCATATAAAAATATTAATAGAAATGATTTTGAATTTTGGGAATAAGTATGATTTATATGGGCTTCCCTGGTGGCTCAGACAGTAATGATTCTGCCTGCAATGAGGGGGACCTGGATTGGATCCCTGGGTTAGGAAGATCCCCTAGAGGAGGGCATGGCAACCCACTCCTGTATTCTTTCCTGGAGAATCCCCATGGACAGAAGAGCCTGGCGGATCCCAGTCTTTGGGGTCACAAAGAGTCAGACATGACTGAGCAACTAAGCACAGCACAGCACATGATTTAAATATTTTTGTTTAAGCTTTTCAGTTTTCTTCAATGTGAGCTATTCTTTTGTAATTTGAAAATAAAAATGTGGTTGATTAAAATCAATCAAATCAAAAAAGTTATATATTTTTGCAATTTTATTTAAGTATACAATCTATTTATTGAAGCATAGAAAAACACTGGAAAAGAATCTTAAAAATCCAATAATAGAGAAAGGATTTAATAAATTTGGTAAAACTTTGTGCCAGCATTAAAATGTTAGGAATGAAAATACTAATGATATACTTTTAAGTAAAAATGACAAGTTCACCATCATAAATATTTCATGATTTTAATTTTATAAAAGTTATTTTTGCATTACCTTCAACTGTGTGCATTACTCACAATGTCCATGAAGATCATACTCACAATGACTTTTAGTGTTTTTGAAGATATATTCTAGAAATATTACTTTGTATTAACCGCAAGTATTTTTCTTATTTTCTCTGAGAGCCACCTTCCTAGGTATTTCAGATTCTCCAGCAGCTGATCAAAATTTATTTGGGCTTTTCACATATGCACAATTCTATGAACATAGGCAATGAAACAAAATATGAGACAGAATAGCCTAGATATTATGAAAGTACCAATACTCAATTATATATTATTTGACTGTCAGTTCTGTTGGGCAAAATGAGGATTTTTGCTGAGGATTATCATGGTACATGCCTAACCTTTGGATAGGAACTTTGGGGACTTTTGAACTGAGGGAAGGACAAAGTTACTTTAGGGTATGAATGTCTAAACTCTAAAGCATGTAGGTCACCTACATCTCTAGGTTCAATCTCTATCCCCTCAAACTCTCCAAGATTTTACTACAAGACTGAGAGCTAAATGGATAAAAATAGAAACACATCATTTGTACAGTAATTATTTATTTATTAGTTCTGTCTTCATCAATAAGCATGGTATAAATATGGCTGAGAAGTTGAAACTAGCTTTATAATATTGAATGGGGCATATCAATTACCTTTTTAACATGTTTTTTTTTTTTCTTTTCCTTCTTTTCTCCCTCTCTTCCACCCTCCATCCCTCCCTTCCTTCCTTCCTTTTTTTCATTTTCTCCCATCTTACCACCTTTACTTTGGACTGTCTATTGGTTGAATCATCCATTAGTTAGGTAGTCCATAACAAGATGCCAGGTTTTCTGCACAGAGAATATTTGTATATTCTTAACTGTGTAGATCACAATAAACTGTGGAAAATTCTGAAAGAGATGGGAATACCAGACCACCTGATCTGCCTCTTGAGAAATTTGTATGCAGGTCAGCAAGCAACAGTTAGAACTGGACATGGAACAGCAGACTGGTTCCAAGTAGGGAAAGGAGTTCGTCAAGGCTATATATTGTCACCCTGTTTATTTAATTTATATGCAGAGTACATCATGAGAAACGCTGGACTGGAAGAAACACAAGCTGGAATCAAGATTGCTGGGAGAAGTATCAATAACCTCAGATATGCAGATGATACCACCCTTATGGCAGAAAGTGAAGAGGACCTAAAAAGCCTCTTGATGAAAGTGAAAGTGGAGAGTGAAAAAGTTTGCTTAAAGCTCAACATTCAGAAAACGAAGATCATGGCATCCAGTCCCACCACTTCATGGCAAATAGATGGGGAGACAGTGGAAACAGTGTAAGACTTTATTTTTCTGGGCTCCAAAATCACTACAGATGGTGACTGCAGCCATGAAATTAAAAGACACTTACTCCTTGGAAGGAATGGGGAAACAGTGGAAACAGTGTCAGACTTTATTTTTCTGGGCTCCAAAATCACTACAGATGGTGACTGCAGCCATGAAATTAAAAAATGCTTACTCCTTGGAAGGAGAGTTATGACCAACCTAGATAGCATATTCAAAAGCAGAGACATTATTTTGCCAACAAAGTTTCGTCTAGTCAAGGCTATGGTTTTTCCTGTGGTCATGTATGGATGTGAGAGTTGGACTGTGAAGAAGGCTGAGTGCCAAAGAATTGATGCTTTTGAACTGTGGTGTTGGAGAAGACTTTCTTAAGAGTCCCTTGGACTGCAAGGAGATCCAACCAGTCAATTCTGAAGGAGATCAGCCCTGGGATTTCTTTGGAAGGAATGATGCTAAAGCTGAAACTCCAGTACTTTGGCCACCTCCTTCGAAGAGTTGACTCATTGGAAAAGACTCTGATGCTGGGAGGGATTGGGGGCAGGAGGAGAAGGGGACGACAGAGGATGAGATGGCTGGATGGCATCACTGACTCGATGGACGTGAGTCTGAGTGAACTCCGGGAGTTGGTGATGGACAGGGAGGCCTGGCGTGCTGTGATTCATGGGGTCGCAACGAGTCGGACACGACTGAGCGACTGATCTGATCTGATCTGATCTGATTCACAATAAACTAACATTTTCTAAAATTGCTCCTAACAGCTGACATGTAATAGCTTATTATGTGTCTTTTCACTGGTTGAATGTCAATTTCTCCATCTAAACTGTAAGGTTCATGAGAGCAGAGACTGTTTCAGCAGCAGTGTATATAGACTATATATAGCAGTGTATATAGAACTGTACCTAGCACAGTTCTTATCACACAAGAGAAAATCAAGTAGTATTAGTTAAAGCAATGAAAAAAAACATGAAAATATTAGACAAGATTCTTTTTTGAAGAAATGGGAAAGGGTGTTTGTTATAACAACCGGAAAAGACAAGACGAAGAAGTCATTATAATAACTTAAAATTAAATGAATAGCAAAAGGTATTATATATTTTTGGCTAACTTTTAGGATGTTACAGTTTGTTTTATTTAGTTCTCAGAAAGGCTTTCCAGTTCACTTTTATTGGTTCTACCTTAAAGAACAGGACTTAAGCTAAAAGCGTTGGACCGCTTGCCTGAAGTTACAGAGCCAGCAGGAATTTGGATATTTGACAAATTACAGAAGTGTTAAGGACCATGTTGTATCTCCTAAAACTCATAGGGTGAGGCCTAATCTCCAGTGCGATTGTGTCTGGAGCCACAGCCTTAAGGGGGCAATTTAATTTGAATGAGATCATAAAGGTGAGACCCTGATCCAATTAGACTGTTGTTCTTATAAGAAAAGGAAGAGATACCGGAGCGCTCTCTCTGTCTCTGTCTCTCTCTCTCTCTCACGCACATGCACACACACACACACACACACACACACACGCAAGCAGGAGCGGCCATGTGAGGCCACACCAAGTACGCAGTCATCTACAAGCTAGGGAAAGAGGTTTCACGAGAAACCAGCACCGACAGCACCTTGATCTTGGACTTCTAGCCTCCAGGGCTTTGAGAAAATAAATTTTTGTTGTGTAAGCCATCAGTCTGTGGTATTTTGCTATGGCAGCCTGAGCAGGTTGATACAAGTGGAGAGAGAGGAGAGACAGATAGGGGTGGGGTGGGGGAAAAGGAGGAAGCAAGAAAGAGAGAAATAGAAAGAATAGAATTTAAGCTAACAGCAAGAAATAAGTTCTTTATATGAATTCAGAGACAGAAAATTGCGGAATCCGTTCCTTTGGACAATTTTAAGAATAGACTAGGCTATTATTTATCTTGTATGGTTTAGATTTTCTTCTTCTTGGAGACAGGGGCATGAATTAGATCATCCATTAAGATAAATGCTGTACTATGTTTCCAGAGACTCTACAAAAAAAATTTAAATGGTACTAATGAGAATCAGACGGCAATCTTGGAGGAAAGACACTATTTTTCTTCTTTTCTCTCTCCCATTTTTGGTCCCCCATCCTTTCTGTCCCTCACCTTTCTAAAACCCTGTTTTTAGTGATGAACTTCGGCAAAGCAAAGCTAGAAACAAGGTTTGCTGAATATATATATATATATTTCATGAGAATAAAAAAGTTTGTAATGAGGAAGAAGAGAACTAGATATTTCAAATGTGAGCAGTGTGAAAAGAAATAATAATGACTGAACTCTAGTCCTTGGACTTTGAAGGATTGTTCTGAGTTCCCAGATGATAACTGCAAAGCACTGTCCTAGAGGGAACCCACTTTCTTTGCAGCCCCCAAAACTTTCAGGAATATGTGGACACTGGACCTTTATAACAGGCAATTATTATCTTAGTTGAGGAGTGGAGGTGTTTAGAGGATTAAGATTCTTCTAGCTCGATTTGGGTATTTTTGTTACAAATCAGAAAACTATCTTAAGCATAGGAGGGAAAATGGTTTCAGCAATCATGGTGAACTGGGCTTCCGGGCCATGGGCAGAAAGGTTGCATCTTAACAAAGCCATACGTATCTTGCAGTTGTATCTCAGGTTTTACCTAGATTAGCTTAGACCAAAGTTTACCTGATGCTTTAAGTTCCCTATAAAGGCTGCATAAAGTAGCATAATCATTCATTCATTACTTTTGGTATTTTTGTGTTCATTTAATAAATATATTTTTGCATCCTTACTGTACCTACTATGCATTAGATATGTACTGGGCAGTGGGAATACAGTGATCAATTATCAAGAAGATAGAATCTCTGCTGCCACACAGCTTCCCTTCTTGTAGGGAAAAGAGAAAAAATAAGCGCAGACAAGTCTTAATACTTTCAGATTAGAAAGAAGCTGGGAAGAAGTAAAGGGGGTACTAATTACATAGTAGATAATGCCAAGAGCTGTCTCTAGTTAGATAGGATAGAGTTCTGATAAAACATCTTAGAAAAGCCAAATACTTCAACATTCGAACATTTTTCTAGTGAGTCTAGACACCAGGCTTGGTGGACCCACTGTATAAATCATAGCTAAATATAAGTAGTCATTTAACTAACTACATCATCGTCACATTCTTTCAGATAACAGTTGGAAATTTTTGCCTTGCAGACAATGCTCTTGGCCATTTGATCTGCAGTAATTTTTGCTCATCTGGGAAAAGGTAAGCACCTTTTGCTAGTTATGTAGAGCTTGGTAGCAAAGTAATCTACGGATTGCAATTATATTCCATGTTTCAGATCTCCACTTCACCCATCACATATCAGCCCAGCCATTTTCATATTTTAGGGTCTTCCATTAGCAGTAGCAGAATTCAATGACCATTTTCAATATTAGAGCGCTGTATTAGAATAGGCCAGAATTTGTTAAGGTAACAAAAAACCCCAAATCTCAGTGACTTAACAAAGTTTCATGTCTCACTTAGGTGATCTCCGATTCAAGCCTTTGGTCATTATTCTTCAAGTAATTACTCTGGCATCTGTCTCCTTCCTTCTGGTGATGTCACTGGTTTAATTATGTGGTCCCAAAGGTTCCCAAAGAAGGGTAAGAAAGAACACGAATGGAGTTTTATGACCAAGACAGAAAGAAATGTACATTATCTCTGTTCATGTTCCATTAGCCAGAACTGTCAGACAGCCCCGATATACCTGGAAAGGAGGCTCAGAGATGTAACCTTCTCATGTTCCCTGGAGGAGAAATGGACTTAGTGCATGCTTAGCTTCTACTACAGTTCTTCCTTCAGGTCATCAAATAACCATTTTACTTTCCCTGCCACGTGATTGTGGAAGTTGGTTTAGTCCAAAATCTGATAAGGAAGTCCAGTAGGCTGGAGACTCCGGAAGGAGTTCAAGTTTGAATCCAAAAGCAGTCTGCTGCCAGAATTCCTTTCTGCTTGGGGGAGATCAATTTTTGTGCTCTTAAGGCCCTCAACTGCTTGGATGAAGTTGATCCACATTATGAAGGTAATCTGCTTCCTTCCAAATTCATGGATTTAAATGCTAATCTCATTTAAAGAACACCTTCACAGAAACATTTGGAAAAAATTTTGATCAAATACTCCGGCACTGTCACTTAGTCAAGTTGACACATGAAATGAAGTATCACTTTCCTGGTAGCTCAGCTGGTAAAGAATTTGCCTGCAATGTAGGAGACCTTGGTTCAATTCCTGAGTTGGGAAAATCCACTGGAGAAGGGATAGGTTACCCCCTCCAGTATTCTTGGACTTCCCTGGTGGCTCAGATGGTAAAGAATTTGCCTGCAATGCAGGAAACTTGGGTTCAATCTCTCGGTTGGGAAGATCCCTGGAGAAAGGAATGGCAACCCACTCCAGTATCCTTGCCTGGAGAATCCCATGGGCAGAGGAACCTGGTGGGCTACAGTCCATGAGGTCTCAAAGAGTAGGACACGACTCAGCAACTAAGCACAAGTAATAAACCACTATATCATTGGGTTGAGAGATGGTACCTTTCAATGAAGTCACCTAGAAATTAAGACAATCTATTCAGCTCATCCCTTTGCCTTTTTGCCTATAAGCCTCTCCCTTTCAACCTAGGACAGCTACTGGTGCTTAATCTGGAAACAAAACAGGAGAGGAGAGCATACCCCTATCTCATGTTTTTCTTGTTGTTAAGTCGCTCAGTCACGTTCAACTCTTTGTGACCCCCTAGACTGCAGCATGCCAGGCCTTCTTGTTCTTCCCTATCTCCCAGAGTTTGCTCAAACTCATGTCCATTGCAGAGAAGGCAATGGCACCCCACTCCAGTACTCGTGCCTGGAAAATCCCATGGGTGGAGGAGCCTGGTAGGCTGCAGTCCATGGGGTCGCTAAGAGTCGGACACTACTGAGCGACTTCACTTTCACTTTTCACTTTCACACATTGGAGAAGGAAATGGCAACAGCGTTCTTGCCTGGAGAGTCCCAGGGACGGGGAAACCTGGTGGGCTGCTGTCTATGGGGTCGCACAGAGTCGGACACGACTGAAGCGACTTAGCAGCAGCAGCAGCATGTCCATTGAGTTGATGATACTATCCAACCATCTCATTCTCCATTGCTCCCTTCTCTTCCTGCCCTCAGTCTTTTCCAGCATCAGGGTCTGGTTTCACTTTATTATTCATTCATGAAGTCTTTTTTGTTGTTTTGTTTTTTACTGGGCCACTGTTGCTTATAGCCTCCATAAAATCCACATCCATCCCTTTGAGTTTGGAAGCAGCTAGTTTTTCCAAATCTGCAGTGTCCCAAGCCCTTTACCCTAAGATAATCATTTGCAAACTAGACAAACTCATCCTTTTCCTGTAATAACTTGTTAAACACAGCCAATAATAATCAAAACACAGTAATGTGGTATTTCCCAGGCTTTCCCCCAGAGCTTTTCACTCAGCAGGCACATGGACTGCCTCTCAAGTTATTGCATGAGACAGCTTATCCAAATATTTTGCCACTGTGCAGCACAGATTGTCAACTGTTAAGCCTCTCACATCAGCTTCTCTGCTTATTCCACCTGTGTGTGAAGTCAATGCCCTGGAATTTTAGGTTTGTTACCTCACCACTCTACCTTAGGTATCAGTTTTGGGGATAGATGCGATAGAATAACTGCGCTCCAATAACAAACAAATCCTCCAGTCTCGGTAGCTAAATACAAGAAAGGTTTACTGCTTGCGCATGTCACAGTCTGAAGTGGCTCAGGAAGTTCTTTTTGGCAGCTCCTCTCTAAGCAGTGACTCCAGGCTTCCTCTATCTTGAAGTGTTGCCATCCTAAATATACAGCTTTCAAGGTTGCCATGGGGTGGGAAGACAGCACAATAGGGAGATAGAGAGGGAGAGAGAAAGAGAGAGGTAGAGGGAGGGGTAGGAGAGAGAATTAATAGAATCTTCTCTAATTTTTAAGTCTCTTCTGAAGTTTTAAACCAAAGGTGTGTAATAAGTGCCTGAACACTTAAAGAAAGCGATGGACACATCCCTATCAGGCCAGTGGTGGGGCATTCTGGTCACTGGGCTATCCACCTTCATCACGCACTGTCAGTCTGAATGACAGACACTTGGAGATCCTTGAGAAGAGGACATGAGGAGATTTGTGGGAAGAGCACAGTGTGATGGAGCAGAGCAGGCATGCTTTCCATTCTGTTCTTCAAGAGGTCATCACAGGAGACTTCCTTGGAAGGATCTGGGGAGACTGGCATTTTACTTCCTGTCTGCCTCCTTTTTGAGCTGCAAATACATGTGGGCTTGCTGGGGAACAGGACTTTGGAGTAGCTGGCTTCTTGTGGGGCATGGAAGCAGATGTGGACCTCTGCCAGGAAATGTCGCAGGTGGCAGGATGGCTGCACTGGGCGGCGTGAAGAGAGAGGGGGAGCTATGGGACCGTCCTGCAGGTTTGTAGTCTAGCAGATTTGTGTGCTCATTTCTTCAATCGTGTGTGAGTCTTTGCGACCCTATGGACTGTAGCCCACCAGGATCCTCTGTCCATAGGATTTTCCAGGCAAGAAGACTGGAGTGGGTTGCCATTTCCTCATCTAGGAGATCTTCCTGACATAGGGATCTAACCCATGTCTCCTGTGTCTCCTGCATTGGCAGGCGGATTCTATACTGCTGAGCCACCTGGGAAGCCCCAGTCTATCAGGCTTAAGATGCCTGAATTGCCCTGAGACTACATGGAGGATGGAAGACATGGCTCATTTTGAAAAGGGACAGCTGCCAAAGGAGTTAGGGAAAGGCATTGAACTGAGGGCCCCACTAGAAGGGAACGCAAAGAAGAATCCACCAAAACATCCCATGAATAAGAGAGAGAGACAATGGCTAGTAGCCTGGCATAGCAAAGGGCATCAGAGAGTCAGAGGCTCTATAGACTCCACTGGCCAAATAAAGGACATTGTCCTCTTCACCTCTCATCCTCCCTCCTCCTTGGCTTCCAGAAGATCCAGAAGGGGCCCAGTGGGGTTGGAGGTCATGGAGCAGGTGCTGAGAATAGCACATGTGCTACTCTGCTCATGCCAACAACAGTCTCATGGAACCACTGCTCAGGCTGCAGCTGGGAGTGAGGACTTAATGCATGTTTTGATTTATATCAGGCAAGAGTGCTTGATATATAAAAATGAGGTTCTGCCAATATGTGAGACTGACCGGATAAGCTGTGGGGTTTTCTTAATATGATGTTCAGGAGTGGTAAAAGAAGATCCAGGCTAGCATATTTGAAGGCAGTAGTGTGAAAAAAACAAACTCAGCTGTGGCCAGTCAATAAACTGATTGCATTTTCAGTTCTCTTACATTATTGTGAAATAAAGATATTCCTGACATTTAAATCAACACAAAGTGTGAAGGAAACGGAATCTTCTGTAAATGTTCCTTCATGAAATTATTCAAAATTTCTTCTTTGGAAATGAATTAAAGGAAAACCAACCTTTAACACTGTATGTAGAAAGTAAAATTTTCATGAATGTGGTTTCACTGTTATCTTAATTATATCAATGATTGCAATGATAGAGAGAAAATTTTCAAACAGCAGACTTTTCACCCAAGTGTCTCTTTTACATACAGAGATAGGTATTTTTAGGAGGCAAGTCCATTCTTCCAGGCTGGTAGATCTCCCTTTAAAACACTTTCATAAAGCCCCTAATGTGATCTGAAACAGATGAGAACTCAAAGCTAAACCTTTCTCAGTGAGTTTCAGAGAGATCACCTTAGAACTCATCAGAAATGCCCTTGACATAATGTTGTCTCTTAGTTGGCTGCATTCTCTCAAAATCACACTGGGATGCTTATTGGAATTATATTAATTTACAGGCTAATTTGAGCAGAAGTGGCACCTTTACAACATAGGTTTTCTACCTTAGGAACATAATATATGCCTCCATTTAATCTGAAAAGTCAAACTGATACAGGTAAAGAAATGACTCTAATGTTGCACCCTTAAATATCATACTCTTTGCTGTGGTTGGTGAACTCTTACTCGCAAGTTAAGAAAATTGACTTGCTAAGTGTCTTTTAAAGTCCTAACTTGCTAAGAATCTGTTATACAGGACAAACATTGCCTTTTACTGTCATTTCAGCATCCACTGATAAGATTTTCTCCATTAATACAGCTCTCTTATATATTGTTACCAATTGTTTCTCAATGTGTAAAGACTCAGGAATGTCCTTTTTCCAGATATGTCTAGTAACATTATTAAGGCCCAGATTTATCCAGCTATCTCTGTCTGTACTATCTCACTCTCTCTATCTCTCTACCTTTTTTTTCCTCTTGACTTTGACCACGGCAGGTTCTGGGCAGGCCTCCTGTTCTGAACTCATGAATCCACACATTGACGTCCTCCAGCTGTACGGAGAAAGTGGAGGTGTGTGGACAGTGAACCTGATTTTGGATTGTACAAGCAGGAAACAAGATGACAGACAGTACCATGATCTCTTCAAGTGAGACATAGGGAAGGACTTACCCAGGAGATAAGAAGACTTAGTGAAGTTTACTGCTCTGCTGAGTCTCTTTCCTTTATTTAGTTTTAGATTTTTATTTATTTCACTTCTGCAGGTCTTAGTTGTGCCATTCGGGAGCTTTGACCTTAGCTGTGGTGTGTGGGATCTTTTAGTGGCAGGATGCAAATTCTTAGCTGTAGCATGTGGGTTCTAGTTTCCTGACCATGTGGGATCTAGTTTTCTGACCATGTGGGATCTAGTTTCCTGACCAGGGATGGAACTTAGGCCCTCTTCATTGGGAGCGTAGAGTCTTAGCTTACATACATCAGTTGAAAACCAACTTGTCATTTTCTGTGCAAGGTTCCTTTCATATGTGTTTGTGTGTGTGTGTGTGTGCGTGTATGTTATTTACATGTGTATGTTATCTTTTCCCTTCATTTAAAGGCCCACTTCCATGGCTCAGTAGTAAAAGAATCTACCTGCAATGCAGATGTTCAGGAGACCAGGGTTTGATCCCTGGATTGGGAAGATCCCCTGGAGGAGGGCATGGCAACCCACTCCAGTACTCTTGCCTGGAGAATCCCCATGGACAGAGGAGCCTGGAGTCGCAAAGAGTTGGACGTGACTGAGCGACTAAACAAACAAACAAAAAAAACAAAACCCATTTTATACCTCTTTCATTGCTGGCACCTACCAGAATTTCTTTTATTTTATAGGGGAAGAGGTTTTTATTTTTATGGTCATTAACATGAATTTTACTTTCTTGCATTTCTGACTCTTCTAGTATTGGGTCTTAGGGAAAGGGCCACAGTATTTTGTTATTTTGTCAGAAACAGTATACAGGAAAAATGTTTACATCAATATAAACAGCTATATAACTTAATTATTTTGACTCTGAGCTTGCTATAGTGTTGTTTCCCCAAAGATATTGCTCATTCAATAGTGTGTTTTCAGACATATTTAAGAAAAATATTTTTTATTAAACTGAAAGTCATTTACTTGATATGTTCCAAAGAAGCCTCTAAAAAACAAATTTTAGTAATTTTGTTTTAGCTTATGAAATAAAACATTCCAAGAAATGACAACTTGATGATCACTAGGGAATACATTCTCTGAGGTTGTCACCATTCTGGATGCTGTAGAACAAAAGCTGTGCAGAAATCTTATTGAATTTGTGATTTTAGTTCTGTATTTTCAAAAACTGTGTAGATACTTTTTGACACAAATTTAAACCTCACACATGGTGTTGGCACTTTGCATTTTATGAGCTCAGAAATATCCTGAGACGATTTCATGAAGAATGTTTACTCTGACTATTCTTAACGAGCCAGCAGTCTGACTACAGGGTCCTTTACATGAGGTATTACATTATGAAAGGCCACAGCAGCAATTTACTAAACAGTGCCTAAGGGACATAAGTAAATGAATCTCGAGTGACTAATTTGCTAGTCCAAATGAACCAAATCTATCTACACTAGGTACATACTATGTCTTTGGAGCCCTGAAGTGACTTGTTTGATTCTGCTATCTATAGAGCCAGAAAGAATTATTTTCTTAGAATCTGTTCATTAGCTTCACTTAGGAAAGTGCATATAAAACTGAAAAGCTTATTAACAGGTCTGATTAGGTATTTTAAAATTTCTACTTGAAAAAAACAAGCGTGTATTTCTCCAGCTTACCCATGATCTTCAGGCTGACAGAATTTCTAGAAATTTTACCTTTGTCTGGATTGGGCTGATGAATAAGTTTCATTCCAATACTGCAATATGAACTCACAACTTTCATAAGTACTTAATATTTGATGGCCTTGGATATCAGGCAGAAAAATAAATCTATCTCCAGAACTGTAAGGTGATTTTCTTCTTAGCATTGGGATTACTTCTCTTATTGTCGCATGGTGCTCTCACAATAACAACAAAAAAGAAAAATCCTTGAATAGATTAATCAACAAAATTATTGGTTTGAATCACTGCAGTCAATTCATCTTTAAGTTTCTTACAGAATCTATGGAATCTATAAACTTGTTTTATATATCACTACTTTATGGTTTTTTTTCATTTGCCACCATCCTTTTTGAGATAAACATTGCAATAAAGGCATATAGAATTTGTGATTGACAGGTATTTTAACCCCATCAGAATTAATTAATAAACCTGAATTCAAAAAGAGCACAGACTAGCTTTTCTTAACCCCTACCCCCTGCTTTCTTTCTTCCATTTCCTCTATTTTCTATTCTGTTTCTGTCTTCCTTCCCTTCCTTTGTTCCTTTCTTAACTCTTCCTCCTCCCTCTTTCCCCTTTCTCCCTCTCTTTCTCTATTTCTTCTTTACCTTTCTCTCTTTTTTTCTTAAATAAAAAAGTGCCCCCCAAAGCAGTGTCAGCTGCCCTGGTAGTCCTGGCACAAGCATGCCCATTGCCCTCATCAGCCTTGCTTGAGGAGGAGTTAATGTTCTTCATGATCTGTGTCTACTGCAGAGTCCCAGTCAGTGACTGGAGGCTGTGGCTCCCGGGCAAAGGACGTGGTGGAGGCTGAAGCAAACCAGCAGTTCACTTAACGGCCTGAGCCTGGTGGTGACCTCTCAGTTTCAGAGAGAAATTGGGAGGAACTATGCTGTCAACAACAGGAAGTTGGTGAAAAATGAGAGATGCCCTTGGGGAGTGAAATGAAGAGCAGATGGCTTTAATTGTTAGCCTTACTGTGACAACTGACAAGAGAAATTCTGCTCTCTTGACATTTAAAAGATACCAGAAATACCAGTGAGCACATTCCACGGCTTCTTGAAGGTTTCCATGTCAGGGAGTTCAAACTCCTCTCTCGTTTTATTACTGAACACTCCATAAAAACTGCAGGTGATAAGATTCCTGATGGACTAACCCTCTAATAGTTTGATCAGTCACTGAAATGCCCACAGTGTAAGGCAGTGGGAAGTTGTAGGTGAAGGGAGGCGCCCGTGCAGGGAAGTTCTGAAGGATTTATATGCTGCTGCAAGCGGAAAATAAGTCTACAACTCAGGTGGAAAACAAGATCCATTTCTAAGCCCATGGCATTTCTTATTCCTATGACTTTGTAGAAATACAGTTTAAATTTTTATTTGTCATATTGTCATATAGAAATCCTCCTAAAAAGAAGGAAAAGATTTTTGTGGAACCTCTGAAAAAAAGAGATATACGAAAAATGAATGTTAGCTCAGATATATGCTGTCTTATTTGCATATGTAAGTCAATTTCTATGTAAGAATGAGAATGTTTAAGTGCAGAAAATTGTGAGTGTAGCCCCAGATAGAAGGTATCTTGAGAAACAGTAAAATAAATAAATACACTCAATACTGAGAAGTAGAGGCTCTGTTCCATCAATATATGGTTACTGGATTGAAGGTTCCTGATGCATTTTTAGTATTAATAAATCTCTTCCCTAATGATATGAAATAAGAACATTTAACCATTACTGAAATCTTATTGTAAGGGCTATTTCAAAGCAAGATTTACATGTGAAAAATTTTTCAAGCAGAGGCTATGGCACCTTTGTGACAACTATAACAACCTGATTTTCTAATTTTTCATTGGGATTTGGTGTATAAACCTCACAGCAATCCCAACCCTGGGTGGAATAACGCTATAGCATCCATTCTACACTGGCTCCCAGAAGACCCCAGCAGAATTCACTTCCAGTTACCCACATTGATAACTGGCTTGAAAATGAATGCTTTATTGGCCTTCATTTCTTCCCTGTCTCAAATCCCTATTTCCCTACATGTGTTTACTGACCTCAAATCCTACTTGGAATGGAATCTTTGTGCCAGCCTTGATTCGGGAAGAACCCAAAATAAAGCACCCTTCCTGACTACATACCCATCCTGAACAGTGCTTTTTCACTGTGTTGCCACATTCTTTGTAAGGTCATTCACATCACACTCTATTTGAATCATTTGTTGATTTGTTCTCATTTTTTATCTTGCTTTTTGAAGTTGAGAACTGTGATTTAACTCTCCTTATTTGGATCCAAGAAATGGCTGGCCTATAGATAGTGCTTATAAATGTTGAATGAGTGCAAAGTTCTTCCAACTCGGTTGTTTCTCTGATCTACTTAGGTACAAGCTTTGACATTTCTTCTCTCATATATCCTGCCCAAATTTTCCACTACCTTCACCATCACCCCAGCTCAGGCTCCTATCATTTTTGGCATAAACTATTGTAATTGTTTCCCTCCTGCTCTCCTAGACTCAGATTTCAGGTCTCTCTATTTTACAGCACACTCCAAACCACAGGACAACAATCATTCTGGAAATGCCCCTTTCACTTTCTCTCTCCTTTCCATAAAATATCTAGTAGTTCCCACCAGACTTTTATGTTTGTCTAATATTTTATTAGGGGCTTCCCTGGTGGCTCAGATGGTAAAGAATCTGCCTGCAATGTGAGAGACCTGGGTTTAATCCCTGGGTTGGGAAGATCCCCTGGAAGAGGTTAAGGTTCTCATTCATTGTATTTTCTCTCTTATCTAGATAAACATTATATCCTGGAGACATAATATCACAATGGTTAAGAGCAAAGGCTCTGGAGGCAGACTACCTATTCAGATCCTAGATATAATCCTGCTAATCCTAGAGCTAATCTAATTCCCATTAGAGGGAATGATGGTCCTAATCAAAGGAACCTGTGAATGTTACCTAATATCATAGAGTTTTTTCAGAATGATTAAATCATAAATCTTGAAATGAGGAAATTATATTGGATTATCTGGATGGGTCCTAAATGCCATCACAAGCATCCTTTTAAGAGAGATGCAAAGGGAGATTCAATCCAAACACACAGAGGATAAAGTACTATGAAGATCGACCAATGAGAGATTTGAAGATGATGGCCTTGGAGATTGAACAGAAGTATCCACGAGCCAAGAAATGTTAGGAGCCACAGGAAACAGAGTCAAGGAAGAGATTCTCCTTGAAGAAACTCTGGAGGGAGCACAGTCCTGAGAACACCTTGATTTCAGCTGAGTGATACTTATTTCAGACTTCTCAAACTGTGAGAGGTGATGTTTTTGTTGTTTTAAGCCTCCAGGTTTGTGATAATTTGTTACACCAGCTACGAGAATCTAATACAAACCCCTTAGGAGATTTGATCTTGGACAACTTCTTTAAGCCCACCAAGTCTCAGTTTTCTCATCTGAAAAATGGTTTGTTATCTCCTAATGTGATCTGATGACTGAATGGCTTAATGCTTCCAAAGTCCTTAGTAGTATGACTGGTACACCCTGAACACCTAAAAACAGTTACTTACATTTTAAGAGTATTTTTGTGTTTGTCTACTCATTTTATTCTCTTTTGAAAAAGATCAAAGACTTCTACATATTCTTTAACATTTCAAAGCATTTCTTAGTATTGTATACATTATGATTAAACCTTAACAAATATTTATTGAACAGCATTTATTTATAAGACTAGATTCCAAGGATACAGTGCAGGGTAAAATATGGTGACTGAAATCAATGACTGTAATATCACAATAATTTTCACTAATTTAGGGTGAAAGAAAAAAAAAGTTATTATTTTCCCCCCAGATTTCAGAACTTAAATGCTTAATTAACTTATGAGATGTGTGTGTGTTTCTCTAAATATCAATGAATTGACTAAATTTATATATTTGAAATATTTTTATCCTTACAAAGGGAAAACAAATATTCTACTTAGTCTTCTTTTATTTGTGGACATTCTACCTTAGAAAGGAATAAGGAATATCAAGCACCTTTATCAGTTACCCCGCAATTTCCCATTTAGTTGCTGTGTTCATCATTGCAGGTGAACTTCAAGGCTTCACACTGATCTGAGCCCAGGGCATGGTGTGTGTGTGCGTGCTAAGCTGCTTCAGTTATATCTGATTCTTTGCAACCATATGAACCGTAGTCTGCCAGGCTCCTCTGTCCATGGGGATTCTCCAAGCAAGAATAATGGAGCAGATTGACATGCCTTCCTCCAGGAGATCTTCCAGACCCAGTGATCAAACCTATGTCTCTAATGACTCCTGTATTAGCAAGCAGGTTCTTTACCACTAGCACCACCTGGGAAGCCCGGGTGTGGTGTATTCTAGCATTTAATATTTATTGCATGAACAATGCTCTTCAGTACCTCTAGCTTGGTGTGTTATAACTTCTCAGACCCTAGTCAAAGAATACCAATGGTAGATGCAGTTGTCCCAAGTGGATTTCAATAAAAATGCACACTTTCCTATTTATTGCTTGGTGGGCCTTTTGATATGACATTCAAACTTTATAAACAATAACTTTGAGGAAAGAGAAGTTGAAGATCCTGGTCCTGACCTAAAAACACTATGCCCTAGCATTCCTAAAGTTTAATGTTGGTGACTATCAGGAAAGCAAATATTTCACGCAAGGGTAAGCCCTTTAATTGCGTTTGTGTTGAATGCCTGCCAGCTCCACATGTAGAGGGTTCTACAGGTATTTTTCTGATCTCAGTCTCCCATCTGTGGCCATGTCAAAAGTGCCTGTGGGTAGAAGGAAAGAGAAGGAAAGTCAAAAGCACAGGAAGAGACACAAGGGGGTCAAAGGAATGGAGGCAAGAAGGGGAGCAAGTGAAACCCTCTTGAGAGGGGAAGCTGTGTTTCATTTTAGTTGCTTGGTTTGGAAGGAAGCCTGTAATATTGAATAGCATAAGAAAACACACTGCAGCCCTCTCCAGTTTCTCTGAGTGTATGTAGAACTGCATTAGTAAAACCCAAAATGAAAATTCTCGTGAAATTGTATTAATGCTCTATTTAATTATTTGTAATTAGTAAAGAAAAGTTAATTAAAAAGCCATATAATTTTACCTCTGGGGAATGAAGTACTAAATTAATTTAAATTTGTTAGCGAAGATTCATTTAAGTTAGTTGTTAGTAATTTCTCTCCCTTACTTCTTCTCAGTATATTAGACAAGAATTTGTAAAAACACATACTCATAAAAAGAAAAATACAAGATTATTATTCATGTGTCTTTTTTAAGTTTCCACAACTATAAGATAATAAAAACAAAGAATAAGTACTGAGAAATGCTTTACCCCATGGACAGTTTTACATGAGCTCTTCAAATCTTGCTTGATAATTGGCTTATGTGAAGTTGGACATGTTTGTTTGCTAAGCCTCATTTTACTGATTGCCAAATTGAGAGTAAAAATTGCACCAATTTTATAAAGTTTTTGTGAGTATTAGGTACATACACTTAGAGTGTAGGCACATAGTAAGTACTCAACAAATATTAGCCTCATCTATTATTTTTGAGTGGCTTCAACCTAACTAGGGGAAAAAAATCAACAGTAAAGACAAACAGCAGAAACTATAGATTCAGTTATCCATATGAGTTATAGATATATCTGATGGACAAGCAATGGGTTTTTAGATAAATGTATCATTTGTTAGTTCAATAAATTCATTCAATACTTATCAAGCAACAGTTATATGCTAAGCATTGTTCTAGGGGCTCCAGTTCTAGTGAGAGACAAAATAAAAATACCTCCACTTCCATAAAGCTAACATTTCAGTGCTAGAACAAAGACAATGACTCAGTAAAAAATGAATGAACAGTGTAACACCAGACTATATCATAAGTGCCAAGAAGACAAAAATAGGATAAGGGGCTAGTTGGGAGAGGTTTATTATAGTATGGCAAAGCTAGATTTAGCAGAGGGAAAAAATTACAAGACTGTGAGTTAAATTTGATTTTCAAATAAATATCAAATACTTTTTAGTATAAATATGGTATATTGTACTAAAAAATTCTTTGTTGTTTAATGTGAAATTCAAATTTAGCTAGGCATCCTCTATTTTTATCTGGCAACCCTAGAGAGGAGTAAGGGTCTGAAGATGAGACTGATTTTATTTTTCTTCCAGGTTTATTGAAATAAAATTGTAATATGTTTAAAGTTTATAATGTGATGATTTGATATATGTATAGTTCATGAAATAATTCCCACAATAAGTTAATTAATATATGGTTAATTCCACCAACTCACATAGTTATCCGTTTTTTTTTTTTTTTTTTTTTTGGAAGACCACTGGAGGAAGAAATGGCAACCCACTCCAGTATTCTTACCTGGAAAATCCCATGGACAGAGGAGCCTGGTGGGCTACAGTCCGTAGGGTCACGGAATCAGACATGAATGAGCTACTGAGTGTGCACACACATACACACACACTCTGAAGATCTACTGCTTGAGCAAATTGCAAGTATATAATATAGTGTTATTAATTATAGTCACCAGGCTATAATTAGGTCCTCAGAACTTATTCATCTCATAAGTGAAAATTTACAGATAGCTTAACACAGATCTGCCTTTTCATCCAGTTTTTGTTGAAGGGGTTAAGGTGTGTACTTCAGCTCTCACGATTTTCCCTTGTTCACATCTAAGGAAATTGGTGCTGTGCCATGGTCATACTAATTCAGTATTTTTCTCCCTGATGGTACAGCTGTAGTGTGAAGAAAAATTTCCATATTGGCTGTAAACACAGACCCTGTGTCTTCCTATACTGAAAAAACATAGCACAATACTGAAGGAAAAATCTGTTAAATTCTTTGTGAAAGTTTAAAGACGTCTATGAAGATTTGCTTTTTTTTTGGTCAGGAGTAACATCATTTTGATGTTATATTCAATGACGATTTTATATTAGAAGCCACTACTAGTCACAACAGACTGTTAAAGGTATAATCTTTGGTATATTTGAGTTTCTCTGGTTTGAGAATTAAAATAACATACAGTGAAATGTACATAGCTTCAGGCTGGAATGAGTCTGGAACTCCTCACCCTCCCCATGTAATCTGCTCAGTTCATTACTGCAGTGAATGTTAGGTCTACATGCACTGAGTTCTAAAGAAACCCCAGACAGGACTGATACATGAGTTGGATTTGCATGATCACGGCCTGAAATCTATGTTTCTAAGTGTGGAGAAAAAGTCAGCTGAGGAGGCCAGTCAGGCAGAAGAGCTAGGGTCTAATTCTATCTATACAGTTTGGGAGTTAGGGTTGTTTTGCTTTTTTAACAAATTATTTTTCTCCTTTGTATTTCTAAGAGGAATACTACAATATGAATGTCTTTGATTTGAGGAAATGCAGGCTGTTTAGAATACAAACCCTGGGGAGAGAGAAAAAGAAGTAAGTAGGGGGAAGGGATGAAGAGAAGGAAGGGAAAGAAAAAATGAGAGAAGAGAAATAAAAAAGTGGACAGAAGAAGGAAGGAAGACATAAAGGGGAACAATACTAAATTACATCTATCTGTTCATTAAAATATTTAAAACGAGACTGCTAATGATGTATTTTAAATTGGAGTTTTTAACTTTTTGAAAGCAAAATTAGAAATCAAACATGGTGTCTAGGGCCAAGTGACAGGATTTTCCAGGCAAACTTTTTATTCTGCTTTATGTTGCTTAATATAAATAATTCCCTTTAGGAATTTAAATTCAAGTTTTTTATTTTGGCAGTAGCTTTTAGAAACAACTTCACTATGTTACACTCTTTTTTCATTTGTCTTTTTGAATGACAGCAATTTCTGATGGATTTCCTTTAGAAAATAATACATTTATGTTCTTTGCCAGCGTCTCATGTCTACCGCATGTGTGTGTGCTCGGTTGTTTCCGTCCTGTCTGACTCTTTGGGACCCCCATGGACTGTAGTCCACCTGGCAAGAATACTGGAGTGTTTCCCTGCGCTCCTCCAGGGGACCTTCCTAACCCAGGGATCAAACCCCGGTCTCCTGAGTCTCCTGCGTCTCCTGCTTTGCAGGCAGATTTTTTTTTACTGGTGATCCCCTAGGGAAGCCCCTATCTACTTGCACTTATACTGAAATGCTCAGATTAAAAAAAAAAAAATTCTTCCTTTCTGCAGTAGTCTTCTAATTATTTTCAAATCTCACTATTGTCATCCTTTGCTATTGTCATCCTCCTTATCAATATCATCCAATGTTACTCTCAAAACTCCACTGGATGCCTGATGCTGTGACAGGAGATATACAAAGGAGCTCTTCAGCTGAGTTGGATGACCCTGCCCCAACTTCCAACTAACCCAACTATCCCAAGATGGACTTTTATGTTATGTTTCTCAGGCTGGCTGTTCGGAGACTGAATTAGTCAGTTGCCGTGGCTGTTAACATATAGAAACTGTCTTTCTTTCTCAAGATAGAACCTAGGTTGGTTTCAAACTCTACAATATCACAGCCTAGTGACAGGAAAGCCTGTTTTCCAGCAGCCTCTGCCCTTTACTTATTTCTTTCACTCCCACCAATTTATCCTTGCAGTTCTAGGGAATATTGCCAAGTCCCCTCTAGATGGGGGTAAGCACTGTAAATCCCTAATTCCCAAACTAATCTTATAGCAGGGGACATGTTCTGGGCAGCCTTCCCATTCTGCTAACACCACACGTATTTTTTTTTTCCTTCCTGAAGTGTGTTCTATATCCTGTATGCTTCCTTATCCAAAGTTAATTATCAAATTTACTGCATACTTTTAAAAATTCAGAACACCTGAACCTGGGACAGCACACCTTATTTTTATTATATGAACTGAGAAATCAGCTTGAATTTTTACTTAACCAGTAGAGTTTGTTTCCCTAAAACTGGAGACCATTCGAAAGAGTTGGTTTCAGTGTGCTCAAAGACAAACGAGTCCCTCTAGATCATTCAGAAAATGTTGTGGACAAGTGCCAACCCTCAGTTATTCAGGAATAGATGATCCAGTGTTTGCTATTTTACAATTTTCTTTTGCATCTAGATGTTTTATTTTTGACCACTTGCTACTGGTTATACTTTTTATCAAAAGAAGAGAGAAAAGGAAGGTAATATTCAAAGACCAACATATTATCATATGATAGTATTCATAGACATGAAGCACAAATTTCCACATAATTTGAACAAGAAATATAAAAAACAAAACAAAACAATAAAAAGTCACCCTAATATCAAAACCAGATCAGGTGCCAATATAGCCAATATCACTGATGAACAGAGATGCAAAATCCTCAGCAAAATACAGCAAATTGAAGTCAACAATACATTAAAATAATCATACACTGTGATCAAATGGGATTTATCCCAGGGACACAAGGATTTTTCAGTATCCACAAACCAATCAGTATGATACACCATGTTAACAAATTGAAGAACAAAAACCATATGATCATCTCAATAGATGCAAAAAGCTTTTGACAAAATTCAAAACCCATTTATGATAAAAACTCTCCAGAAAGTGGGCATAGAGGAAATATACCTGAACATAATAAAGGTCATATATGACAAATCTACAGCTAACATCATGCTCAGTGGTTGAAAAGCTGAAAGCATTCCCTCTAAGGTCAGGAACAAGACAAGGATGCCCACTCTCACTATTTTTATTCAACATAATTATGGAAATCCTAGCCAGAGCAATCAAAGAAGAAAAAGAAATAAAAAGAGTCCGAAGGCAAAGGAAGAAGTAAAACTGTCACTGCTACAGATGACAGGATACTGTACATAGAAAATCCTAAAGATGCCACCAGAAAACTACTAGAACTCAAAACTAATACAATTATGTAAAGTTTAAAAATAAAAAAAAAACAAAAAAACAAAAAAACTACTAGAACTCATCAAAGAATGTGGTAAAGTTGCAGGACACAAAATTAATACACAGAAATCTGTTGCATTTCTATACACTAACAACAGGAATTTAAAACATAGTTCTTATTGCTAGATTATCATATTACTATACTAGTACTACAAAAGAGTGATCAAGTATAGCTCATTATATAAATATGCTGTTAAATATTACAATTATTGTCATAAAGACTATTTTCTGGCATCTTACAACCAGAATTTAAAATTTTTGTTATTTCTAAAATGAAAGATTGCTTTATAATTTAGAAATTTTCTTTTAAGTGATATTTAGAAGATAACATGAGGCTGCTGCTGTTAAGTCACTTCAGTCATGTCCGACTCCGTGCGACCCCTTAGACGGCAGCCCACCAGGATCCCCCGTCCCTGGGATTCTCCAGGCAAGAACACTGGAGTGATTTGCCATTTCCTTCTCCAATGCATGAAAGGAAAAGTGAAAGTGAAATACCATAATAATTTGGAAATGACATGGTACTCTGAGAATAAAACTTTAAATAATACAACAGATTTATTTAAACTCTCTTATTTAAATACACTAAGAATGGTTTCTAGGATAGAAGGGCTACAAAGTAACAGGTCTTCTCTAAAAAGATGGGATGTCAATCAGAATGGTTTTGGTCAGTCATAGAAGACTTGAAAAAAAAAAAAAAAAAAGCCATATACAGCCACAGAGACAGAGACAGCTATGCCAATTGGAAAAAAAAATAAAGTCTTACGAGACCAATTAGCATGTATTTGTCATGTTGTTGTAAAGGAGCCATCTAACATTCACTGTGGGCTTCACTGGTGGCTCAGATGATAAAGAATTCTCCTGCAGTGTGGGAGAGCTGGGTTCAATCTCTGGGTTGGGAAGATCCCCTACAGGAGAGCATGGCAACCTACCTTCAGTATTCTTGCCTGGAGAATCCCCATGGACAGAGGAGCCTGGTAGGCTACAGTCCATGGGGTCACAAAGAGTCGGACACGACTGAGAGACTAAGCATAGCACACAGCATTCATCACACAGTGATGACTCTCACTATATGATGGGATTAAGGAATCACTCCTCATTTTGTTCTGATATTTCTGACTTCATTGTGACCAAACAACTTTGAAAAAATAACGACAGAGCTGGTGGCTAGATAATGATACTGTTCATCTCATGAGTGAACCAGTCTTCTGCTTTTATAAATCATTCTCTGTTTGAAAATATCCATCCAAGACTAAATATTGAGCAATGACAGTCTTTCAGTTGAAGCTTAGCTTGTGTCTTAGTTAATGACACACATTTTGGAACTGATAGTTTAGTCACTATTGTGAAAAAATGTTGGTAATAAGTGATAAAACTTTTGAATTCTAAGTAGGTACCTACTCACAGGTCTTTTGCTTGATTGACAATAACAATTAGATTAAAGCTTAAAGCCAATTGGGAAAAATCCCTGTAGGTAATCCTTTTTCTTTCACTCTTCTCTCAATCATTGTCTTTCTCTTTCTTTCCTCTACTTTCTTCTGTATCTATAAATTATTCTGTAACAAATTACTTTGTTAATAGACACTGTTCCTTGCCCATCAAAACTGAATGCAATGGGCTTCCCAGATGGTACTAGTGGTAAAGAACCCACTTGCCAATGCAGATAGACTTAAGAAATGCAGATTAGATCCCTGGGTTGGGAAGATCCCCTGGAGGATGGCACGGCAATACTCCAGTATTCTTGCCTGGAGAATCCCATGGACAGAGGAGCCTGGCAAGCTGAAGTCCATAGGGTTGCACAGAGTTGGACATGACTGAAGCAACTTAGCACACACACTCGTATTCTGTGTGCAATACAGAATAAATATTGCAGTCTTCGATAAAGAAGCATATAATCGAAAGAGAGAATTCCATTCATGAAAATGATAAATACTATATTTATATTCACACATGCATATGTGCATTTATTTCCACATTGTAAATGAAAGTCTAGGAATATTATCTATATTAATATAATTTAAAACATGTAAAATACAAAGAGTTTAATATCAGTGATATACAAATATAATAACCATAAGAAATTAAGAACAGAAGTAAACACTAACTAGAAAAAGTATATAGAGTTTGGGTAATTTCTCAAGTGGGTAAAAACAAATAATCACTAACATCTAAACATTTTTCTAATTTGACTAAATCAAATTTGACTAAAAATCAAATAAATGCAATAAAATAAAAAAAAATCATCTTTTACCCATCCAATTAGAAAAAGTTAATACCCAGTGATGGCAAAAGTGTAGTGAGATTGGCATGTTTATGATTCAAATATCAAAATGAATAATGTAGTTCTATTTTATAGACATGCAAAAATATTAAATGAAATAAAAGCAGATTATAAAACTGTAAAATATAGATGCTTTATCATCATTAAGCTTCTATTAAACTTTGTCTATCTGTGTACCTGTAGCATGGATAAGACATAAATGAACAGGCTTAGACTGTATATAGAGAAAAGTCTAGTTAGGTGCTTTCTCAAATTTATTTCTGTTTATTCCTTGGTGACAGGGTGTCAGGTATTTTTATTTCCCTTTTTAATTTATCTATAGTGTATAAGTTTTTACACTGAACTTCCATTTTAAACTGGAAACTCTTCCTATGGCTGAAGGAAGAGATCTTAAGGCAGATCTTGTGTTAAGCTTCCCGGTTGCATTATTTCATCCCCACATGTTCTAAGGACTTACTTGGAGCCTGTGTTTTCCTCAGTCAGCATTCAAAGCAAGCAGGTGCTAGCCCTTTGCGTGTTCTATGGGGAATGGGCTAGAAGGAAGTAACTAACTGAACAATTCTAGTGGGAAATTCATCCAGGCAGCAGCTGTGGAATGCAAACCCACAGGAGCGTGCAATGCTCCTGTCAGGATCCAGAGAATGTGGCAAGTGGCCACTTTCCCAGATGGTCTCCATTCTATGATGACACCGTAGCTGCATGATGCCTCTGCTCTGAAGATGGGACATTTGGCCTTCGGATAAATATCATTCCCAGAACTTTGTGAAGACAAAACTACTTTTATTTCTTGGAATGTTTTCCTTATCTGTAGTCAGGGAAGAACAAGAGGCTCGAACATACTTTTTAACATAGCACTCAAACATTACTGTCAGGATAAACTGTTTTCAAACTGTATAGGATCAAATATTGCTTTTACTTGTGTAAGTGCAATGATGGAGGTGGGAGCAAGAAGGAAGTAGGGTAGGAAACAGAAAGATCAAGAGAAAAGAATATATAATGAATGTCAGACATATTTGTTTGTTTTCCAGCTCTTGAGTCTGTTATGTCATCCTGAAAATTCCTTGAGCATTGTTAGGCAGAAGATTGATGGTTGAGATACTGTTTTGGGCTTCCATAATCCAGTGCTCATGGTTGTTGGCACTTTTTAGATTACTGACCATGATTCCCTATCAGCAGTGCCTCGGGCGTATCTCTGATATTAGTCAGAATTCTCTCATCTTTATCAGAACTGGGCTATCACCAAAGAGCTGTGGAATATAAAACTCCTCATGGAGTCATACTCAAGTTCCAGTTTACGTGACTTACTGTACAGATTAGATTACCCAGTCCTCAAACTGTTACTCATTGTGTAGATAATTTCTAAATACCACCAAGTATCAGGTTGCTTTATGGGAATATAGTGAGGATTCTTGTAGATTATTCCTTGTTCTCTTTTTTAGCTCCTCATAAGATCTCTCTCTTTTCAAATTCCCTTGCATTCTGACCAGATTAATAATATTATAAATCATTTTCAGTTGATTTATATACAACATATAATTTGCCTGTGCCAAATCTGTTTTTTAATGTCATCATGATACTAACATGTTACTAGCAGCAGACACATAGGAAATATCTGACAAAAAATTGAGAAAAGTTCTTAAGTACTGTCATTGAAATTAGGTGTGTATGAAAAGTCTAAACAAGAAAAAGGAAACTAAAAATTGCCATATCATATACATCGTGTTAACCTAAATCTATTTCAGCAACACTGTGGGTGCTGTCTTAACACTGAGGACATATATAGATTTATGTCAGTGAAAGTCAGACAGAGAGAATTGTTAAAACTTGTCTTTCATCTTTTTTATCATTTGCTTCTCATTAAAATAAATTGGATAAGGGTTTTCCTTGGGGTGTTCTGTCACCTATTCCAAGACTATGTTTGTGCTTTTATAGTACCAGGCATTTGGATTAAAAAGCGAGAAGCACAGATCCTTTCATTAAACATTTGAGTAACTGGTACTCTCAGATCATGGACTGCGGCTGCTGCTGCTGCTAAGTCGCTTCAGTTGTGTCTGACTCTGTAAAACCCCATAGATGGAGCCCACTAGGCTCCCCCATCCCTGGGATTCTCCAGGCAAGAACACTGGAGTGGGTTGCCATTTCCTTCTCCAATGCATGAAAGTGAAAAGTGAAAGGGAAGTCGTTCAGTCGTGTCCGACTCTTAGCAACCCCATAGACTGCAGCCTTCCAGGCTCCTCAGCCCATGGGATTTTCCAGGCAAGAGTACTGGAGTGGGGTGCCATTGCCTTCTCCGCAGATCATGGACTAGACTTTTCCTTTTTCCTTTAAAGCTAGGCTAAAAATGCTTTGGTGATGGTAGGAATTAGAGGAAATTCCTATGAAAATATACATCTAGAGTGGTCTCTCTTGAACTCTTGTAAGAAGAGGGGAAAAGAGATTTTTAGTTGGGAAAAAAATGCATACATGTATAATCTAGTTTCTTCATATATTGCCTTTTAGGCAATAGAAGAAAACTAAATTCACTTGAGTCACTTTAGTAAGGCTTCCTAGCTACATATTGTGTTCCTAAACTTTATTCTTTTGGAAAACATGCTTTAAAATTTCTTTCCAATGGGAATTCAATTGTGATAGTATGTGTGCTCAGTCCCTCAGTCCTGTGCAACTCTGTGGCCCCGTGGACTTTAGCCCTCCAGGCACCTGTCTGTGGGATTTCCCAGGAAAGAATACTGGACTGAGATGCTGTTTCCTACTTTAGGAAATCTTCCTGACTCAGGGATCGAAACTTCATCTCTTATGTCTCCTGCATTGACCAGCAAACTCTATTACTGGTACCACCTAGGAAGCCCTAATTGTGATAGTACTCTTGCCAAATTTATGGAAATTTGGCATAAATAATTTTGGCAAATCATTTTGCTGAGCTAGAGAAAAATACAGTATTACAAGTAAAATGTCTGCTTGATTATAACAAAAATGGTCAACTCTTGTAAGATTATACCTTTCTTACATAAGGCAATAGGTATGATATATTGTCACTTGCTATTGCCTGGTATTTTGACTTTTAAGACAATTTCAGAGACTTAAATGAAAAAAATTTTTTTTCTAAACTATTACTCAGGATATGACAAGATTTTCCTTGGATATTTGTTGGGTGTTGGCTGAGCTAATTTTTTCTCTAACCAAATAATTTTTACCTAGTCCATTTTTAGGATTCAAAGTGATCTGATTTTTTCTTTGTTCTTTCCCAGGTAGATATTTTGGTGGAAAACCACTTGGAGGTGAAATTGTCAAAAGCTTAGAAAGAAGAAAAAATACATAAGTAAAATAAATAGAGAAGGCAGAGGCCTGTTTAATTTTCAAATTTAATAATAGTCTGTGGATAATTGAGAGTTGGCAGATATAATGTTTCCAGTCAAGCTTTGCCATCTAGAGAGAAGTATTTCGTATCTACAACATCTACAAAGCACAAACACTGTCCAGGGACGCTGCATGGAATTCATCTCTTTCCAGGATTTCAAAAGTACATAAATCCGTAGTGTTTGGAATGGGTATGTTTATATTGAATTTTCCCCTCTCTCTTTCTGGAGGAGAGTCAGTCAACCCTATCTTCATCCTTTGCCTTCATGCTTGGTTGGAGTATGAGTCAAAACTGAAACATGCACTTAAGTGATTATCTGTGATCTCGGAATATGCTTATTTTAAGATCGAAAGGAGAAAACATAAAAAAATTAGAAAAGTGGGAAATAGAAATACTTCATGGTGAATTATAAAATACCTTTTTCCTCACTGGAGATACTCTAAATCAAACACTTCTAAATATGAAGTTAAAAATCATATTTAACTAAGTATTAAACTCATAAATGTATTTAACAGATGGATTGAATTTATGTTGTCCTCACACTGAGTTTAAATAAAAATAGGCTTGGAGTTGGACCTAATTTTAAGGTTGTTTAAAGGAAAAAAATTAATTTTGTAAATTGTTTTGCACAGCAGCTACCTATACTAAACAGCTCAATAATATTACTTTAAACATCTTATAAAATCAATTGTCTTGATTCATTCATGTTTGTTCAACAAAATTATACTTTTAAATAAGCCAGAGGTTACCTATTATGAGGGCTTCCTATTCTGATCAGACTAAATGAACCCTGCATACTATTATTTTTCTTTTCAGACTGTAGTATGTTGAATTTTTAATACCACTGAATAAAAAACAGAAAAATAGCTTTTAATTAAAACTGTACACTTAAAAACATAAAATGAGTTAGTGACATACTGCAAATTTTTTGTTGAAATAATTGATAAATTCGCCATTCACAGTGTTATAAGTACAAATAAGCCATAACGGATATTTAACTTCCAACGAATGTATTTTTTATGTTAACAGTATACAGATTTTGTTTGCTTCAATACACCAAAAAACTTGGTGATAGTCCATAAAGCAAATGGACAAAATACACTGAAAATACTTCAAGATGCAGTTATTTTAGGTTTTGTTGTCGTTACTGTTGTTCAGAAGAAAGATAATTATATTCAAATATGATTGCCAAATCAGATCTCCTAATAACTAAGTGTCCTAATTTCATTTTCTCAATCAGTTAAATGAGGGGTATTTTTGGTAAACCTTTACTTCCTTGGTTCCGACTATATAGAATTCTCAGGGCTATTGCAACTGCTCCGCATGAGGAGGAATTACACATGCTGCGGTCTCTTTTTTGGTGTTTCCTTGAATGGTAAGTAAGGTGTTGTTATTGTGGTTTATGCTGAAAACAGTTACTTGAGCTTTCCCTGCCATCTATATTCATGTTTGGTTTTTTGAGCTTGGTTTTTCATTTTTACAGTGTAGTATTTACTTACAGACACTTTAAATTTTCATTTTGTTATATAGTAGAAGGATATATTTTTTGGAAGAATAATATAGAATAAATTTTTGAAGGATAAAATTCACATTGAGAGAAACCACTGATGCCAGAGTCTGGCAACTGGAGAAACTGTATCTTACAAGACACAGTGTCTACAAGACATTCATTCCATCTGGTGTTGAAACTTACAGTGTACAGACCGCTTCTAATGGCATCTGTACTACAAGTGACTTTTCATGTAAGTGTAAGTGAATGCCAGATAACTTGTCACAACACCCTGGAAAGGAGCAGATGTAATACAAAACACAGCCTTTCAGTCATCCTCTGATTGATTACAATGCTTAGAAATCAGCATCCTAATATTTGGTACTATCACAAATCTAAACAGAGTATTAAAATGAAGAGACATCACTTTGCCAACAAAGGTCTGTCTAGTCGAAAGCTATAGTTTTTCCAGTAGTCATGTATGGATGTGAGAGTTGGACTGTAAAGAACGCTGAGCACTGAAGAATTGATGCTTTTGAACTGTGGTATTGGAGAAGACTCTTGAGAGTCCCTTGGACTGATAAAGAGATCCAACCAGTCAATCCTAAAGGAGATCAGTCCTGAATGTTCATTGAAAGGACTGATGCTGAAGCTGAAGCGCCAATACTTTGGCCCTTGATGTGAAGAGCCTACTCATTGGAAAAGACCCTGATGCTGGGAAAAATTGAAGGCAGGAAGAGAAGGGGATGACAGAGGATGAAATTGTTGGATGGCATCAAGGACTTGATGGACATAAATTTGAGCAAGCTCCGGGAGATAGTGATGAACAGGGAAGCCTGGCATGCTTGAAGCCCATGGGGTCAAAAAGAGCTGGACAGGACTGAGTGGCTGAACAATAACAACATTTGTTACACAGTAGTTTACTCAAAATACAATAGATTAGTTATATAGCCATCAAAACCTGGAAAGCTATGCATATAAACAAAATATAAATGTCAGCAGCATAAAACTATATTATTTTCAGTCTTCATGAGTTTATAGGTACACCTTTAGGAATTTAACTGCTTAATAACTTTGAAGAAAACTTTTAGTAGAGTTTTCTATTATGTTAAAATTGGTAGTGTTAAAATATATAGAATGCTTACATATGAATATATATAAATCATTTAATTATTAAAATGTAGAATTTAGAGTTGACATAATAAATGAGATATACTAAACTTTCATAGGAATTGTGAGATCTTACAGGAAATATTAGAACAAAATCACAATTTATTTCCCATACTTTGTATCCTATGCAAAAGTAAAGCATATGAGTGAATATGTTTGTAGACCATCTTGATTCTGAGAAGACTATCCTAAAATATTGTCTGCAATATTGCACCCTCATTCGTTAAAAGGGGCAGCCAGTTGGTGGGACAGTTGAGAAAAACTGTGAACGATTAAGGCAATGTGAAGGTACTGAAACAATAGACAAATTTCAAGGAAACAAATTTCTTCAGGCAATCAGATATGAATGGTCAGGACTCACAAAAACCAGATCCCATTTTCCAGCAAAGGAACTATGACTTAAAATAGCAGCAGCACTCAGTACATCCTGTACAATTAAGCACATATGCAAACGGACAGTGAAACTGCTGGCAAAAGGTGTCTTGCGTCTGTGTCCATAGCCAGATTATTTCTGGAAGAATACTGGGGGAAGAAATAACTGATAAACTAAATATCTGATAGGTAAACATATCATTCAGAATGCTTCTGCCTCTTGATTTATCAGAGAGGGTACCAATGAGGAGAGGGGAGGGCTAAGCTTTCATTGTTTACAGTGGATTTAACGTTACACAGCAAAGAGGAAACAAAGGATATTCTTGGAATAGTCTGTTAGAAAAAGCTTTCTATGAGAATTCCAGGGCAGCCATGATGTTAAACAGATGCAATATTTTCCAGACTTAGAGAGTAAGAAGGAACAATTGCTGATCATATATGCAGAATACTTTGTCTTAATATTTATTGTTTTCCCAGTAAAAGATATAGAAATAAAGGACTATGGTAACACTGTTTGAGATAATAGAGTGGTCAGCAGTTTATTAAACTTTAAATCATGAGTTCTGACTAAATTATTCAATTTCGTGTTTTTTTTTTAAGTGCCATCTTCATATCTGAGATTCCTAATACATTTTTAATAAGTCAGGCTGAAAGCATATTTTTCTTATGTCTATTTAATCTCTCTTCAAAATCCAATTATTCCCGTGGAAATGGATATCCTATAGTTTTAACATTAACTCTGAATACTAATCCATATAGCAATTTACAGAGTTGTGATTTCAAAATAGAATGAATATGGGAGTACAGATATCTCTTTGAGATCTTCATAGAAATTCTTTCAGATATATGTAAACATACACAGAAATGGGATTGGTGTATCATATGATAGTTCTATTTCTTTTTTTAAAAAAATTTTTTTGGGAATTTCCATATTGTTTTCCATAGCACTAAACTGCTTTATGACAACCATAAAAATGCATATTAGCTAGATTTCCCCCCAAGGTGTTTGGTTGAAGGAATTATCACATTTTCCCATTCTTTGCCCCAAGATTTGTTAAGTATATTGAACAAGCATACAACCATTTGCATTCAGTTCAGTCACGCAGTCGTGTCGGACTCTTTGCGATCCCATGGACTGCAGCACACCAGTTTTCCCTGTCCATCACCAGCTCTCAGAGCCTGCTCAAACTCATGTCCATCGAGTCAGAGATGCCATCCAACCATCTCATCCTCTATGGTCCCCTTTTCTTCCTGCCTTCAATCTTTCCCAGCAATCAGGGTCTTTTCAAATGAGGCAGTTCTTCACATCAGGTGGCCAAAGTATTGGAGCTTCAGTTTCAGCATCAGTCCTTCCAATGAATATTCAGGACTGATTTCCTTTAGGATGGACTGGTTGGATCTCCTCACAGTCCAAGGGACTCTAAAGAGTCTTCTCCAATACCACAGTTCAAGAGAATCAATTCTTCAGCACTCAGCTTTCTTTATAGTCCAACTCTCATATCCATACATGACTACTGGAAAAACCATAGCTTTGACTAGATGGAATTTTGTTGGCAAAGTAATGTCTCTGCTTTTTAATATGCTGTCTAGGTTGGTCTTAACTTTTCTTCCAAGGAGCAAATGCCTTTTAATTTCATGGCTTCAGTCACCATCTGAAGTGATTTTGGAGCCCAAGAAAATAAAGTCTCTTACTGTTTCCATTGTTTCCCCATCTATTTGCCATGAAGTGATGGGATTGGATGTCGTGATCTTAATTTTTTTGAATGTTGAGTTTTAAGCCTGCTTTGTCACTGTCATGTCTGACTCTTTGTGACCCCACGGACTGTAGCCCACCAGGCTCCTCTGTCTAATCGGGATTCTCCAGGCAAGGATACTGGAGTTGATTACCATGCCCTCCTCCAGGGGATCTTCCCAACCCAGGGACCGAAACCAGGTCTTCCATATTGCAGACAGATTCTTTACTGTCTGAACTACCAGTGACGCTAGTTTTCATTTAGTGAGTAGGAAAATTTCTTTCTCCTCAGGTTGCCAAATTCTACCCTCCACCATACACACTGGAGGTGGAATATAAATAGAACAATTTTTATTGAGATACAGTTGATTTGCAATATTATCTAAGTTACAGGCATACAACTCAGTGGTTCATAATTTTTAAAGTTATTCTCCATTTTATAGTTATTACAAAATATTAGCTATATTCCTTGTGCTGTAAAATATATTACTGTATCTTACTTACTTTATATATATTGGTTTGTACCTCTTAATTTCCTACCCCTATCTCACCCCTCCCCACTTTCCTTTTCCCACTGGTAAACACTAGTTTGTTCTCTATATCTTGAGAGTCTGTTCTTTTTTGTTGTATTTACTAGTTTGTTGTATTTGTATTCCACATCTAAGTGATATCAGTCAGTATTTGTTTTTCTTTGTCTGATGTATTTCACTAAGCATAATACCCTCTAAGTCCATCTACATTGCTGAAAATTGTAAAAATCAATTCTTTTTTATGGCTCAGTAGTATTCTACTCTGTGTGTGTGTGTGTATGTGGCATCTTTATCCATTTATCAGCTGATGACCACTGAGGTTGCTTCCATACTTTGTCTACTGTAATCAATGCTGCTATGCACACTGGGGTGCATGTATCTTTTCAGAATCGTATTTTCATTTTCTTCAGATATATACTTCGGAGTGGAGTTGTTAGATCATATGGTAGTTTTCTGTGACTCCACAGACTCTGTAGTTCTATTTTCACTTTTTGGAGGAAGCTTTGTAGTGTTCTCCACAGTGGCTGTACTAATTTACATTCCCACCGACAATGTGCAAGGACTCCCTTCCCTCTGCATCCTTGCCAACATTTGTTATTTGTGTTCTTTTTGATGATACCCATTATAGGTATGAGGTAATATCTCACTGTGGTTTTGGTTTGCATTTCTCTGATGGTTAACAATGTTGATCATCTTTTCATGTCCACCATCTGTATGCCTTCTTTGGAAAAATGTCTATTCAGTTCTTCTGCCCATTTTTTAATTGAGTTGTTTTTGTTTTGATGTTGAGTTGTATGAACTGTATGTATTCTGGATATTAACTCTTTATTGGTCATATCATTTGCAAATGTTTTCTTCTGTTCTATAGGTTGTCTTTTTGTTTTGTTGATGGTTTCCTTTGCTGTGCAAAAACGTTCACACTTAATTAGGTCTTGTTTATTTCTGCTTTTGTTTCCTTTGCCTTAGGAAATAGATCCAAAAAATATTGTTATGATTGATGTCAAAGAGAGTTCTATGTTTTCTTCCCGGAATTTTATGGTTTCCGGCCTTACATTTATGTCTTTAATCCATTTTGAGATTATTTTTGCATATGGTGTTAGAAAGTGTTCTAATTTTATTCTTTTATGTGTAGCTATCCCAGCACCACTTGTTGAAGAGACTATTTTTTCTCTATTACATATTTTGCCTCATTTGTCATAGATAAGTTGACTGGATGTGCATGGGTTTATTTCTAGGCTCTCTATTCTGTTCCATTGATCTCTGTATCTGTTTTTCTGCCCTAGGTTGCCAAATTTTTCATGGCTGAACTTTTATACGGCTGAACAGGGGATTTACAGTGCTGTTGGGGAAGGGCAGCCTGAAGAAAGTGTCTTTCCCTTTAGGCTTCTGCAATGTGTTATATCCTAAATGTCTTGTTATTTCCCATGGGGTTACTCTTTTCATTTTGTTGAAAACTCTGAAATCACTGCCAAACCTTGCAATTGCATCATGGGGTGCATAGGTTTTCTCTTTCTGATTACCATTTTCTTTCTCTCCTTCCACGATGTCTCTTTTCACACTAAACTGTCATCCAATGTCATGTTCAGCATCTTGTGGAAACTCACTTATCCTAAGTTTACCATCTACAATGTATGCTCATTGATTTTCTGTTTACTGTCTTATCATCAGAAAAATTTTCCTAAGGGTATCTTTAGATTGTGTGTGTTCATTTATTTGCTTTAACGATTTTGGACACCTAAGATGTCTACCTTGTTAGTAACTAGTGTTTCACTTGCCAAATAAAATAGGAAAAATAAAATGAAGACAATACTTGAAATTTTAATCAAATCCTTAGACTTACTGAATATGCAGTTGGCAAGTGAAGTGACTTAGGTCATGCTGCGCATGTCTATGCTTAGGCCACACAACCTGAGTATTCACTGTACATAGCAACACCACTGGAACAGAAGTTTCCAGAGAACAAATTATTCTTAAACAAAAACTTTTAATACTTCTAAACAAATTTGTGCCTTTAGTAATGGTTGCAAGTTATCTTTTAACACACTAACTTTAAGAGAACACGTTCACAACTTAACCCATTCATCTCCAACAGAACCACAAAACAGCCTTTTTTTTTTTCACTGCAGTTATTTATTTCTTAAATTTTTTATTGGAGGGTAATTGCTTTCTGACATGATTTTGGTTCTTGATCTACTTCTCTTTTGGTTAATTCTGTCCATTATGATCCATAAGCTTCTAATTCACTAGTTATTGCTGCATGATTAAGGAATGACTCAAAAGTCAGAAAGAAGATTTGCTAAGGAAAAATTCCTGACCATCTATTGTACATTGAAGGTATATAGACAATGTGGTATTGCTGAGATTCATGAAAATTAAAAGACATAATTACTCGCTTTGAAAAATTCATAATTGTTATGATAATAAAACTAAATAATAATATAGCAAGAATTGGTTATAAATCTGTATAGCCATTGGTTAAGAAAACAAAGAAAAGTCCTCTGACAGAGTTCACCCTGTTCCCACTTTTGGATGAGAAAAAGGAAATTAAACTTTTTCTGGTTGGTTATTTAACTTGTCATTTTGCTTCCACATTATCTCTGAAGACACATTCAAGGATAACTTGATATGGTTGGAGTAAAAAAGAGAATGCTTTCTGCTTTACTTATCTCCTTAGGTTCTTCATATTAACTGAGAATAATAACTCTCCGTGCAGCATAACCAGTTGATACAGGCTTTGTTTAGGTTCTAGTTTTTAAGGATTGCTGTCTAATTGGTTTTCCTACCCTGGATATTATTATAGAATGGTGATAGCAAACATCAGTAGAGCTCACTTAATCAAGGTACTTTTCCTTAATCTTATAAAAGATGAACTATTAAATCAAGACTTATAAAAGCAACAAAAGATTTAATTGACAATATGTGTACCTACTTTATGGAATAAGCGTGGTTTATCATGTAACTAATGAGCATAAACAAATATGTGACCCAGAGTTCTCTAGTCCTTATAGATCACCCTTTGATACTTCTCAAATTGTGATTTGAGGCTCTATTCTATATTGAGAGTAGGATGTTGTGGAGATTTTTTCCCTCAGCTGATTCTCTGGAAGTGTTACATGTTCCATGAATACAAGCTGTTCTCAATCCCAGCTGTGCCAAAGCTCTGTGGAGGTCCTGTCTTCTGCCCCATGAGCAACTTCTACAGGAAGTTTCACTTTTCCCATATCATTTCACTATGAGCATGGATACAGCTAAATTCTTCAATTCCTCAAGGCAAAACAAAAACAAACAAGAAAACTGCTTTAAAGATGAATTAATAAGCTTATTTCTAGAGAAAGAAATCATATTTTCCTAGGTTTCTAAACAACATAGCAATGTCCATTTTTGAACTTTCCTTTTCCTAAATACTTCTTATAATATATATATTGTATATAGCTACACAGTTATAGTGGCACTTATTATCAGTTTTTCCACCTCCACCCCATAAAAAGAAGAAAAAGAAAAATGCCTGTGTCTGCATTTTTCCCCTTAGACAGAATGTTGACTTTCTTCTCTTCATTTTGACACTTCCACTTCCTTACCAGATTCTTGCTAAAATCTTGGTTTGATATGTTTTAACAAAAGTTTCTTTATCTTAGTTCTGCCTAAATATTTTGTTTCTTCCATTTTTATTATTCTCCAATATCTGCCAGTTCCTTTTTCTGAGGAATCCCTTGCAAATTCATGTGGAGCATTCATGAATACCAACAAAAGCTATAAGACATTCTCCATCTCTCCATTGGCAGTTGCCTAAATTTAAGCCTTTATGATACAGAAATGACATCAGCTACCCTTTAATTCATACTGCTGTTTATTCTGTGTCTGCTGATTGCAACCTAATGGTTGAATTGGCGCAGTGCCTCTCAAGATGTGTACTTGAGCACAGTGCCCAGTCCAGCTACCCAGAGATATATTTTTTCTTCATGATGGGAGCCAGGCAAAGAAGGAAAAAGAGAGACAGTAATCAAATTCCTTAGCTTGTGATTTCAAAAAAGTTTCAAAAAGTAAAAATCTTATCTAGAGAATCTTATTTTGTGATGACTTCTTGATCCGCACCATCCAATTTGACCCTAAACTTGTGTCATCAGAGGCTCTGCTCTCTGTCATTATATAGTCATTATGCGGGGTCCACAATAATATTTGTCCATAGGTAGTGGATGATTCTTTATATTAGAGCCAAAGTAACTTTTACAAAGTTATTTTTAGAGTTTGTTTTATTGTGACAAAAAAGACCTTGAACTAAATATGTAACACTGGAAAGCCTATAGTTTTTTTTTTTTAATTATAATAATAATTGAATATCTAAGATATTGTTCTAATAGAGTTAAAATTGGTTTCTGCTTATCCATTCATTAAGTAAAAGTTTATTGAGTGTGTTTTCTACAGTGCCCTGCTAGATTTTGTGGATACAAAAAATGGAACCAGGTCTTTCTTCAGAGACCTTACAGTCTAGTGGAGAATAAAAACTTTAAAACCAATAGTTATTATTTATAGATATTATACTAAAGTAGCTATTCTTACCCAGGGATGCACAACAAAAGCCTATAGGCATTTCTATTATTATTATTTTTTTCAAAACACACATACATGGCTGTGCCCTTTAGGTATATAAGTATCAAAAAGCATTATTTTAATTGTGACTTGCATGTTTATTAGAGCCCCAGAAAGAGAAAGGAAATGCTAGCATTTAGCAGAGGGAATGATTAACCCAGGCTGGGAGGTAGCATTTGGTGTAGGGCAATTTTAATCTGGATATTGAAGAGTATGTGAGCATTCAGTAAGTAAAGAAAATGGGAAAGGCAGAATTAGAGAAACAGTAGAAGAAAAGGCATATAGGCATGATTATAAATAGAAGGAGGACATCACATTTAAGGACAGCATGGCAGGGCAATGACTTATGAAAACTTGTGGCAAAAAACACACTCAAAACTTTAGACCTATGTTGACTAATCACAAAATAAAGTGTCTTTAGAAGTAAACATGTCAACCAGAATTTGAATCAAAATCAATGCCTGTGCCTGTGTAAGGGCCAACTTAACTTTCTGGCAAGGAAGGAACCAGTGCACATGGTTGTGAGCAAGGATGACGACATGAGAACTGGCTCCCCTTTGAAAGGAAGTTGGCTCAAAACATTTGTGCTCTAGGCAGGATCCTTCTCAATGCATGTCATAGCTGAAACTATGCCTTTTCTTGATTAGTCTTCTTTCTAGTGCTTAATAGATCAGAAATGAAGTAGGAGTAGGCATGTGAGGTCAATGAGTCTATAAATAATAACCCTTTATATGAGACATGCACTGGACTAAGCATTTGTAAAATATTGCTTTATTTAGCCTTCAAGGCCATAGGACTTATCAGCTCCATTTCACTGGTGAGAAAGCTAAGGCTTTGATAGTTGAATGGTTTGTCTACAATAACTTGATATTCAAACTCAGACTTTAAAGTCTTCAAAATACCCTGCTATACTGTCTTATTTTATGATTTAGAAATGCTGTTCTAATAAATCTTCCAGTCATAAGAAGGAATGTGGTGGAGAACACACTGAACAAAGTACAGTGTACTGTATGTATGACATAGAAAGAACTGTCAAACAATTAAGTTTTCACTTGCTAGCATAAATTAATTTTGTCACCTTGAGAACATAAATCATTGATAACTACCATGACTTATTAGTCAAAGTTTGAATGAATTGTCTTCAAATTGAACATTTAGATGAAACATACTCTATACCATGAAGAAATCTTTAAATGGAAGTTAAAGGAGAGATAAATATAGCTCTTAAGTGTTTATTACTCTTTCTTCCGCAGGTCGGGAAATCGGGACGATGTCTTCCTTTCTCACATTTTTACAAGGTTAGACCACTTTCTTTCATGAGTATGTAAACCTTCCTGTACAGGTTCAAATGTCAGCTGTATTACACTCTCACACTTATGGGATCTATGATTTACTGACTCCCTGTCAATCTTTCCCATTTACTGAAGGATTTGACATAATTTACCTCTTTACCCCAAATTTAGTAAATTGTCAAGATAGCATCATCATTTATTGAATTAACCAATATTCTATAAATAGCTTCTCATTTCTGTATTTCCTCTACTCCAATCTTGAAACCTGGACTCACAGGTTCAAATCCCCAACCTGACCACTTCAACTTTCCAGTCTTACCATTCCACTGAAAATGGAGTGACCACCTCATCACTAAGCCCACAGACATTATTGTGTTCTTGATAATTGGTTTGTTTCTCAGCATCTTCATCTTGCGAAATGGTTTTTTCAAGCTTCTATAAAATCACACTATCCTTGCTTTTGTTTCTTTAATCTTTCTGTGTTTGTGCTCAGTAGCTCAGTTGTGTTTGACTCTCTGCGACCCCTGAACAGTAGCCTTCAGGCTCCTCTGTCCATGGGATTTTCCAGGTAAGAATACTGAAGTGGTTGTGATTTCCTCCTCCAGGGACTCTTTCTAACACTACTTTTTAAATCCCTTGATGAGTTCATTGTCCTCTCCATTCTTTTAATTGTCAGTGTTCTTTAGATTTTCATTCACAACTACAAATACATCTGTAGGTAATCTCATCTGTTGCCATCTTTTTAAGCTCACTTTCTACCTAGATGACTCCAGCTTAGTTCATCCCCTGGACACTTTGGAGACTCATATATCCAATCACACACTAAACATTTTATTTTGGAGAAGTAGTTTCAGGCATTGAGAATCTATGCAGAGGACAGAAGCAACAGTAAATTTACAGAGGCTGAGAATTTCATTTTGAGTAAACTGGAGAATTAAAAATGAAATGGAGAAAAATGGCAAATATTATTCATGGAGATCTTTATAAAACATACTAAGAGATGTTGTTGTTTAGTCACTAAGTGGTGTCCGACTCTTTTGTGACCCCATGGACTGTTGCCCACCAGGCTCCTCTGTCCATGGATTTCCCAGGCAAGAATACTGGAGTGGGTTGCCATTTCCTTCTCCAGGGTATCTTCCTGACCCAGGGATTGAAGCTCTGTCTCCCACTTAGCAGGCGGATTCTTTACCACTGAGTGACCTGGGTAATCCACTAAGAAGTGTGGATTTTATCTTAAGAGAAAGTGAAGATGTTAGTCACTCAGTCATGTCCCACTCTGCAATCCCATGGACTGCAGCCCACCAGGCTCCTCTTTCCTTGTAATTCTCCAGGCAAGAATACTGGAGTGGGTTGCCATTCCTTTCTCCAGGGTATCTTCCCTGATTCAGGGATCAAACCTGGGTCTTCTGCATTGCGGGCAGATTCTTTGCTGTCTGAGCCAATAGGGAAGAAATACAGAGCAGTTTAAAAGTTCTAACCACTGTGATAAGAAAGGTGACTCTGAAAGTAGAGTAGAAAACTGATGATTAAATAAAAGGCAGTAGAAAGCAACATGTTGGGAGACATTTAAAGTAAACCCTGTGAGAATCTGTGAGAGTCTGAAATAAAATAAAGTAAATGGAGAGACATATTTTAAAAATGTCTACTAAAATAAAGAATGTTTCAGTTTAAGTATGAGTGCTTCACTCGATATGGAATGAACTCCTTTCATGTTAAATTTAGTATAGTGTCTGAAAATAATTTTGGGTATGTGACAAGTAAAATATTTTATATACATATATGATATTTATCAGTTATAAATGAAATTTGTAAAATTTATGAACTCTGGAGGCTTTACTCAATCCCAATACAATTGACTGATAAATAAATACATTTTAAAAACAAACAAGCAAGTAAAATAAAAAGAGCAAAACCAACAGCATAAACATGGATTATTTTTCAGTGTATTGCCAGAAAAAAAGGACTGCTTTCTGTATCTTGGATCTAGATGGTTCTAACCAGTTAAGCAGTATCCTCCAGCTTCAGTTGTACCCCGGCCACTTCCCTCCACTTTCTGTGGTATTAACAGTAAATACTGGAGTTTTACATGTGACTGTTTCCTTTCCACCTAACCGATAAGTGTGTATTGTCATGTTGAGGAAATAATAACTTGGTCTGCACAGCTGGGTCCTCTAAATGCCACAATATACTGGGCTGACGTCCAGAATTAAACTCCTTGGGTTGGTTCCGGATGATTCCAAAGTGTAGGCAAGTGTGAGAAGCAGAAGCATGAAACATTTCCCAAAAGTGATTCTCAGACAATTCAAGTTGGTTTCTATTACTTGCAACCAAAAGATTCATGTGAATAGTTTCTATGGAGCTTGGGAAGGGAAACATCTTTGATGGGCTTTCCAGGTGGAAGATTTTTGTTCAGATGACTCAGGTGGCCAAACAGAAAGCATCCTGTGCCCACAGGAGAACAGTCTGGATGAAGAGATCAAGTCCTGAGCCTTTGGAGTGGGAGTACTGACTCCAAGATCCTAGACTACCAGAGAACTAATCCTACTACTACTACTACTACTACTACTAAGTCGCTTCAGTCGTGTCCGACTCTGTGTGACCCCATAGACGGCAGCCCACCAAGCTCCCCCGTCCCTGGGATTCTCCAGGCAAGAACACTGGAGTGGGTTGCCATTTCCTTCTCCAGTGAATGAAAGTGAAAAGTGAAAGCATAGTCGCTCAGTTGTGTCCAACTCTTAGCGACCCCATGGACTGCAGACTATCAGGCTCCTCCATCCATGGGATTTTCCAGGCAAAAGTACTGGAGTGGGGTGCCATCGCCTTCTCCGAGAGAACTAATCCTAGGGAGTATCAAATAGTGAGAACTCACAAAAAAGGAAACCACCTGAATACAAGACCCAGTGTCACCCAACCACCAGTAGCACCTAATGCATCTAAACAACAAACAAAACAAAAATACAAACTCAATCATCAGCTGACAGGATTGCCACCTCACTCAGCCTTGCCCATCAGAGGAAAAACAAACAAAGAAACAAAAACTCAGCACAAATCTCAGCTTATAGGAAGCTTACACAAACCACTGGACCAACCCTAGGAGGGCAGAAACCAAAAGGAAGAAAGAATTCTATCTTAAAGCCTGGGAAAAGGAGACCTCAAACACAAAAAGTTAAAAAAGAATAATGAAAAGGCAGAGAAATACTACATAAATGAAGGAACAAACTAGAAAAACAGAAGTCCAAATAAATGAAGAGGAAATAGGCAAACTACCTGAAAAAAAAAAAATCAGAATAATGATAGTAAAGATGCTCAAGAACCTTGAAAACAAAATGGAGAAAATGCAAGAATCAGTTAACAAAGACCTAGAAGAATTAAACAATAAATATACAGAGATAAACAACACAATTACTGAAATTAAAAATACCCTAGAAGGAATCAATAGCAGAATATCTGAAGCAGAAGAATGAATCAGTGAGCTGGAAGATAAAATGATGGAAATAACCTCAGAAGAGCAGAATAAAGTAAAAAGAATGAAGAGAACTGAGGATAGTCTCAGATATCTCTGGGGCAATATCAAATACACCAACATTCGAATTATAGGGGTCCAAGAAGAAGAAGAGACAAAGAAAGGATATGAGAAAATGTTTGAAGAAATTATAGTTGAAAATTTCCCCAACATGGAAAAGGAAATAGTCAATCAGATCCAAGAGGCACAAAGAATCCCATACAGGATAAACCCAAGGAGAAACAGGCCAAGACACATACTAATGAAACTAACAAAGACTAAACACAAAGAAAGAGTATTAAAAGCACCAAGGGAGAAGCAACAGCAACATACAAGAGAAATCCCCTACATTTAACAGCTGATCTTTCAGCAGAAACTCTGCAGGCCAGAAGGGAATGGCAGGATATATTTAAAGTAATGAAAGGGGAAAATCTACAACCAAGATTACTGTACCTGGCAAGGATCTCATTCAAAATTAATGGAGAAATAAAAAACTTTTCAGACAAGTAAAAGTTAAGAGAATTCAGTACCACCAAACCAGCTTTACAACAAATGTTAAATAGACTTATATAGTCATGAAATACAAGAGAAGAAAAAAGATCTGAAAAATCATCCCCAAACAATTAAGAAAATGGCAATAGGAACACATATATCAATAATTACTTTAAATATAAATGGATTAAATGCTCCAACCAAAACATACAGACTGGCTGAATGGATACAAAAACAAGACCCATATATATATGATGTATATAAGAAACCCACTTCAGACCTAAAGACGCATATAGACTGAAGGTGAGAGGATGGAAAAATATACTCTATGCAAATGGGAAACAAAAGAAAGCTGAAATAGCAATCCTCATATCAGACAAAATAGACCTTAAAATAAAGAAGATTATAAGAGATAAGGAAGGATGCTGCATAATGATCAAGGGATCAATCCAAGAGGAAGACATAACAATTGTAAATATCTATGCACCCAACATAGGAGCATCCTAATACATAAGACAAACATTAATGGACACAAAAGGAGAAATTTACAGTAACAAAATAATAGCAGGAGATTTTAACATCCCACTCACACCAATGGACAGGTCATCAAAACAGAAAATTAATAAGGAAACACAAGTCTTAAATGAGATGGATCTCACTAATATCTTCAGGACATTCCTTCCAAATGCAGAATACACCTTCTTTTCAAGTGCACATGGAACATTCTCCAGGACAGACCACATCTTGGGTCACAAATAAAACCTCAGTAAATTTAAGATGATAGAAATCATATCAAGCATCTTCTCCAACCACAATGCTATGAGACTAGATATCAATTACAAGAAAAAGAACTCCAAGAAACACAAACACATGGAGATTAAACAACCTGTTTCTAAATAACCAACAGGTTACTGAAGAAATCAAAAGGGAAATAAAAAAATTTCTAGAAACAAATGATAAGGAAAACATAACAATTCAAAACCTATGGGATGCAGCAAAAGCAGTTCTAAGAGGGAATTTTATAGCAATACAATCCTACCTCAAGAAAGAAGAAAAACATCGAACAGCCAACATAACTTTACAACTAAAACAACTGGAGAAAGAAGAACAAAAAAACCCAAAACAAAATTAGTATGAAATCATAAAGATCCAGTGGAAAGAAATGAAAAAGAAATGAAAGAAACAACAGTAAAGATTAATAAAACTAAAAGCTGGTTCTTTAAGATGATAAATAAAATTGACAAATCTTTAGCCAGACTCATCAAGAAAAAGAAGAATCAAATTAACAAAATTAGAAATGAAAAAGGAGAGGTTACAACAGACAATGCAGAATAATGAAGTATTATAAGAGACTATTATGAACAACTATATGGCAATAAAATGGATAACCTGGAATAAATGGACAGATTTTTAGAAAAGTTCAATCTTCTAAGACTGAACCAGAAAGAAATAGAAATTATGAACAACCCAATTACAAGCACTGAAATTGAAGTTGTGATCAAAAATCACACAAAAACCAAAACCCCACAACCAGATGGCTTCACAGGAGAATTCTAGCAAACATTTAGAGAAGAGCTAATGCCTATCCTTCTCAAACTCTTTCGAAAATTGCAGAGGAAGGAACACTTCCAAACTCATTATACAAGGCCACCATCACCCTGATACCAAAACCAGACAAAGATAACACAAAAAAAGAAAATTAAGGCCAATATCACTGATGAACATAGATGCAAAAATCCTCAACAAAATTTTAGCAAACAGAATTCAGCAACACATCAAAAAGCCATTATTCCAGGAATGCGAGGATTTCAATATATGCAAATCAATTAATGTGATACACCATATTAACAAATTGAAAGATAAAAACCATATAATCATCTCAATAGAAGCAGAAAAAGCCTTTGACAAAATTTAGCACCCAATTATGGTTAAAACTCTTCCAAAAATGGGCATAAAAGGAACCTACCTCAACATAGTAAATGCCATATATGATAAGCCTACAGCAAATTATATTTTCAATGGTGAAAAACTGAAAACATTCCCCCTAAGATCAGGAACAAGACAAGGGTGTCCACTTTGACCACTTTTATTCAACATAGTTCTGGAAGTCCTAGTTTTAGCAATAAGAGAAGAAAAAGAAAAAAAAGGAATCCAAATCAGAAAAGATGAAGTAAAGCTCTCCCTGTTTGCAGATGTCATGACATTACATAGAAAACCCTAAAGATAGGATCAGAAAATTACTGGAGCTAATCAGTGAATTCAGCAAAGCTGCAGGATACAAAATCAATATTCAGAAATCACTTGCATTTCTATACACTAACAATGAAAAATCAGAAAGAGAAATTAAGGAATCAATCCTATCCTTCATTTCAACAAAAAGAATTAAATATCTAGGAATAAACTTACCTAAGGAAACAAAAGCACTGTACACAGAAAATTATAAGACACTAATGAAAAAAATCAAAGACAACATAAAGACATGTAGAAGCAGTCCATGTTCCTGGGTAGGAAGAATCGATATTGTGAAAATGACTACTACCAAATGCAATCTTTGGATTCAATGTGATTCCTATCAAATTACCAATGGCATTTTTCACAGAACTAGAACAAAAATTTTTACAATTCATATGGAAACACAAAAGACCCTGAATAGCCAAAGCAGTCCTAAGAAAGAAGAATGGAGCTGAAGGAATCAACTTTCCTGACTTCAGATTATACTACAAAGATACAGTTATCAAGAGAGTATGGTACTGGCACAAAAACAGAAATATAGACCAACAGAACAAGATAGAAAGCCCAGAAATAAACCCATGCACCTAGGGGTAACTTATTTTTGACAAAAGAGGCAAGAATATACAATGGGACAAAGACAACCTCTTCAATAAATGGTGCTGGGAAAACTGGGAAAACCAGCTACATGTAAAAGAATGAAATTAGAACACTTCCTAACACTATAAACAAAGATAAACTCAAAATGGATCAAAGACCTAAATGTAAGACCAAAAACTATTAAACTCTTAGAGGAAAACATAGGCAGAACACCGGATGACATAAATCAAAGCAAGATCCTCTATGACCCCCCTCCTAGAGTAACAGAAATAAAAACAAAAGTAAACGAGTGGGACCTGATTAAACTTAAAAGCTTTTGAACAGAAAAGAAAACTATAAGCAAGGTGAAAAAACTCTCAGAATGGGAGAAAATGACACAATTGACAAAGGATTAATTTCCAAAATATATAAACAGCTCATACAACTCAATGCCAGAAAAACAAACAACCCAATCAAAAAAGTGGGAAAAAGACCTAAACAGACGTTTCTCCAAGGAAGATATACAGACAGATGGCTACCAAACACATGAAAAATGCTCAACATCGCTCATTATTAGAGATATGCAAATCAAAACCACAATGAGATATCACCTCACACCGGTCAGAATGGCCATCATCAGAATGTCTACAAACAATAAATACTGGAGAAGGTGTGGAGAAAATGGAATGCTCTTGCAATGTTGGTGGGAATGTAAATTAATACAGCCACTATGGCAGAGGGTATGGAGATTCCTTAAAAATCTAGTAATAAAACCACCATATGACCCAGCAATCCCATTCCTAGGCATATACCCCGAGGAAACCAAAATTGAAAAAGACAGATGTATCCCTCTGTTCACTGCAGCACTATTTACAATAGCTAGAATATAGAAGCAACCTAGATGTCCATTGACAGATGAATGGATAAAGAAGTTGTGGTACATATATGCAGTACAATGGAATATTACTCAGCCATAAAAAGAAACACATTTGAGTCAGTTCTCATGAGGTGGATGAACTAGAACCTATTATACAGAGTGAAGTATATCAGAAAGAGAAAGATAAATATCATATTCTAACACACATATATGGAATCTAGAAAAATGGTACTGAAGAATTTATTTACAGGGCAGCAATAGAGAAACAGATATAGAGAATAGACTTACAGACATGGGGAGAGGGGAGGAGATGGTGGAGATATATGGAAAGAGTAACATGAAACTTACATTACCATATGTAAAATAGATAGCCAACAGGAATTTGCTGTATGGTTCAGGAAACTTAAACAGGGGTTCTGTATCAACTTTGCTGTTGTTGTTGCTAAGTCGCTTCAGTCGTGTCCAACTGTGCAACCCTGTAGACGGCAGCCCACCAGGCTCCCCCGTCCCTGAGATTCTCCAGGCAAGAACATTGAAGTGGGTTGCCATTTCCTTCTGCAATGCAGGAAAGTGAAAAGTGAAAGTGAAGTCGCTCAGTAGTGTCTGACTATTAGCGACCCCATGGACTGCAGCCCACCAGGCTCCTCCGTCCATGGGATTTTCCAGGCAAGAGTACTGGAGTGGGGTGCCATTGCCTTCTCCGATAGCAGATCACAATTGTGCATGGTATACCAGTTTCCTAAGACTGCTATGACAAAGTACTACAGCCTGAGCAGCACAAATGTATTTTCTTACAGTTCAGAGGTCAGAGATCCTACATGGATTTCTCTGGGCTGAAATCAAGGTGTCAATAACACTGGATCGCCTCCAGAGTTTCTGGGAGAATATCTGTTTATTTGTCTCTTCCAGGACTCTGCATTTCTTGGATTATGGCCTCGTCTTTGTTCTACAAAGCTAGTGATGTAGATTGTTCTCTTTCTGACTTTGCCGACCTCGGTCTTCATCATATGTGCGTGTGCGTGTGTGTGTGTGTGTGTGTATCTTCCTTCTCTCTATAGTCAAATCACCATTTATCTCCCTCTTAAAAGGAGAATTCTAAGGATTCTTCTTTAGATAATTCAACATTCCAAGAGTTTTAACCATACCTGCAAACTCTCCTTAGTCATGTAAACTAACAGAGTTTCCAAACATTAAGACCTGGCTACATTTTGGGACCAGGTCAGAGGATGAGATGGATGGACGGCCATCCATCTCCGATGCAATAAACATGAACTTGGGCTAACTCTGGGAGATGGTGAGGGACAGGGAGGCCTGGTGTGCTACAGTCCATAAAGAGTCAGACATGACTGGGTGACTCAACAACAACAACTTTTGGGGTCATTACTAAACTTGCACATATAATAATACTATAATATCAGAACTATTTTTTTTTTCCCCTTTTGGGCATTTTACTTTCACCTTTCCCATTGTTAGAAGCAGAGTAAGAGGTGAGTTTTGCTTCATGCCCAGATCCACTGAATACTATGTATTTTTCATTTGGGGGCTCTAGATGGAGGAAGAAGACAGTAAAGTTGCATTAGAAAAAAGGTTCTCCAGCAAGGTTCTTTCTGTGTTGTTATTTTCACTTCTTTAAATTCCTACTGAAGGTATGTATAATATAGTGAATTTGTTCCTCTCAGCTGAGCAGATGAGGCAGAAAGATGGCAGCCCTGGTAACTGCAATACACTATCACTCAATTGCATTCATTTCACATGCTAGCAAAGTAATGCTCAAAATTCTCCAAGCTAGGCTTCAATAATATGTGAACTGAGAACTTCCAAATGTTCAAGTTGGATTTTGCAAAGGCAGAGGAACTAGAGATCAAATTGCCAACATTTGTTGGATCACAGAAAAAGCAAGGGAATTCCAGAAAATCATCTACTTCTGCTTTATTGCCTATGCCAAAGCCTTTGACTGTATGGATCACAACAAACTGTGGAAAATTCTTAAAGAGATGGGAATACCAGACCACCTTACCTGCCTCCTGAGAAATCTGTACACAGGTCAAGAAGTAACAGTTAGAACTGGACATGGAACAATGGACTGGTTCCAAATTGGGAAAGAAGTATGTCAAGGCTGTATATTGTCACCCTGATTATTTAACTTTTATACAGAGTACATTATGTGAAGTGCCGGGCTAGAAGAAACACAAGCAAGAATCAAGATTGCTGGGAGAAATATCAATAACCTCAGAGAAGGCAATGGCAACCCACTCCAGTACTCTTGCCTGGAAAATTCCCTGGATGGAGGAGCCTGGTAGGCTGCAGTCCATGGGGTTGCTAAGAGTCAGACATGACTGAGCGACTTCACTTTCATTTTTCACTTTCATGCATTGGAGAAGGAAATGGCAACCCACTCTAGTGTTCTTGCCTGGAGAATCTCAGAAATGGGGGAGCCTGGTGGGGTCGCACAGAGTCGGACATGACTGAAGCGATTAAGCAGCAGCAGCAGATAAGCAGATGACACCCTCTTATGGCAGAAAGCAAAGAGTATAACTAAAGAGCTTCTTGATAAAAGTGAAAGAGGAGAGAGAAATAGCTGGTTTAAAACTCAACACTCAAAAAAACTAAGATCATGGCATCTGGTCCCATTGCTTCATGGCAAATAGATGGGGAAGCAATGAAAATAGTTAGAGACTTTATTTTTGGGGGCTCCAAAATCACTGCAGATGGTGACTGCAGCCATGAAATTAAAAGACGCTTGATCCTTGGAAGAATAGCTATAACAAACCTAGACAGTGTATTAAAAATCAGAGACATTACTTTGCCAACAAAGGCCTGTCTAATCAAAGCTATGGTTTTTCCTGTAGTCATATCTGAGTTGGACCACAAAGAAAGTGGAGTGTCCAAGAATTGATGCTTTTGAACTGTGGTGGTGGAGAAGACTCTTGAGAGTTCCCTTGGACTGCAAGGAGATCAAACCAGTCATTCCTAAAGGAAATCAGTCCTAAATATTCACTGGAAGGACTGATGCTGAAGCTTAAGCTCCAATACTTTGGCCACCTGACATGAAGAACTGACTCATTAGAAAAGACCTTGATGCTGGGAAAGATTCAAGACAGGAGGAGAAGAGGACAACAGAAGATGAGATGGTTGGATGGCATCACTGACTCAGTGGACATGAGTTTGAGCATTCTCCAGGAGTTGGTGATGGACAGGGAAGCCTGGCGTGCTGCAGTCCACGGGGTCACAAAGAGTTGGACACAACTAAGTGACTGAACTGAATGGGAAACAAAGAGAACTTTCTTCTCTCTTTTCCCAAGAAGTAAGATTCTCCTCCTCTTTCTGGCTTTGACTGAGAGGACAGAAGCCTGTAAGGCACATAGAATCAGTATTTATAAAAGAGATGCATGAAGGGAGGATGCTCTGATCATCCTACTATATGTGCCATTATTTCTGATCTTTAAAAAGAATCTAAGGCACTCTGCTCAGAAAAAGCATATTTTTAACCCCGGTGGCCTAAGCCGCACATTCCAACTACTTAATTACATTCTGCATAAGAGTATCCTTCCAAGTGTTCCAGAACTCATGGTGGTTTTCATTTCCTATCCCTAGCTACTCCGTTGTTGTGCTATTGTTATTATTTAACATTCCTGAGAGTAGACAGATGCACTGTTTGAAACAGGAGTATGTATTTCCTATTGAATCAGCTAATAGGCTAAAATCTGGTTGCCATATTCCATCTCCAAGTTGAATAAAATAAATGCATTAAAGAAAACATAATAAAGGGAACAGTGAAAGAAAATACAAGACAAGGCATCTGTCTGGTGAAAACCCAAACCAGCTGATGCAGAGAATAGACTACTTTGTGACTTTGGGTCTGGCTAATGTTCTCCTTTTTTTGCAAAAACAATACAACACTTGTGCTTATGTTGTAAATGGACAGGGTTATTATTTTCTAATATAAAAGACTTAAATATGTTTAAAGGAAGGATCACAGAAGGATGGGGCATTTTTGCACAGCAATAGCATTCCATTTAAAATAACAATTGTACACTGTAACACTCCATTCTTCCCATCCAGATTTCTTTCGAATCATTTGATACAGCATTCCCATTTCTTAACAGTGAAATTCACTCTTTGTTAGAATCATACAACTAATACAAAAAAATCACATACTCAGAAAATTTTGACAGCAGGGAGCCAGTGTAGCGATGATTGATTATGACAAGCCCCTAGCCTTTCTTTTCTATTTCAGTGGAAGAGCGCTCTCTCCTTGTAAGACAAATCCCTTTATTTGTACTTTGATACTATACCCTCTGCCTTGGGCAATTCAGTCTACCAACTGTTCCCTCTGGTCTGACTTCAGCCTACCCCTATCTACTTGTCTTTCATGCTTATGTATGAGCATGCCAAGTCTATTTTATGTAGCATGACAGCAACATTTTAAAAATTTTATTTATTTTTAATTGAAGGATAATTGCTTTACAGCATTGTGTTGGTTTCTGTTGAACATCAGCATGAATCAGCCATAGGTATACCTATGCCCCCTCCCTCTTGAACCTCCCTCCCACCTCCCTCTCCATCCCACCCCTTCAGGTTGTCACAGAGCCCCCGTTGGGGTTCCCTGAGTCATACAACAAACTCCCACTGGCTATCTATTTTACATACGTTAGTGTATATGTTTCCATGCTACTCCTCCATTCGTCCCACCCTCTCCTTCCTACTCCCCATCCCCGAGTCGATGAGTCTATTCAGTATGTCTGTGTTTCCACTGATGCCTACAAATAGGTTCATCAGTATCATCTTTATAGATCCATATATATGCATTAATACATGATATTTGTTTTTCTCTTTCTGAGTTACTTCACTCTGTATAAATAGGCTCTAGTTTCATCCACTTTATTAGCATTAACTCAAATGTGTTCTTTTTCACGGTGGAGTAACATTCCATTGTCCAGAACGATAACAATATTTTTAAACGAGATGAATATTCTTTTCTCTTTTACATTTCCTGAGTAGGACCTTCCTCTAGTTCTGCCAGAGCCATCTATTTGCCTCGGGGAGGATTAGAATTGTGGAAGCTGGATTGCATTGAGTCAGAAGCAGTCACTCTTCAGCTTTTGACATCTGGAATAAAATATGTGAGTTGACTACAAGACTGAAGTTTTGAAAGCCAGGCTTGGTTAAGGAAACAAAAAAAATTCCTAGAATCCTCTAGCTTCCATTATTGTACTAATGGAATCTGCGTTCGAGGAAAACACTCTTTATGGAGTATGGCCAAATGGGTCCTTTAGGCCTCATGCTGAATTCCATGCTGATTTTCCACGGAGGGAGCCTGGGACATGGTGCCAGTATCTCAGGACAGGGAACAGAGAAGCTAGGAGGAAATGAGGGAAGGCTTGTCATTCTATCATAGATATTTTCTGTTTACCAAAGACAGAGTCAGAATATGTCATGAAGAATGCCTGCCATAAAGGGAATTGGGAAGCCTTCTCACTTTTATTGCTAGGCCAAGGGTGGGCGAAGTATATGATGAAACCCATATATCTTGATTGCCCTCTTTTAGACCATGGTTCCAAATGTGAGAAATGCTATCAAGTGTGAAGAAAACCCAAGAGTGGAGATAAGTTGATACCACTTCCTGTTTAGGACTCTGGGAGGAGGCACACATGCAGGTTCCTTTCCTGCCACAGACCCTCCCCAGGCTCCCTCCATGGGAAATCAGCATGGGGATGAGAATGAGGCCTGAAGGACCCACTTGTCTGACTCCATCAGGGATATGTTTTCCTCTATCCCAAGTACCTTTCTGGGAAGGAAGAAGGAAATGTGAAAACACTTCTGATCAGAAGTTGGATTTTCAATTGGTGCCTTACCCACAAGACTGTTTTATATAAAAAGAAACCATTTAAACCACTTAAGACAGAGGCACATTTTTCTACTAAGTTTAGGTAAATTTTTGTTTCCACTAACCAAAGGGGAGAAATAGTGGGTGTTTACCAGATATTTCTGAATGCCAAGTATCCCTTAAATACCCTTCTTGTATCTGGAGCATTTGCCATATTTTGAGTACAGCCTTATTTAACTTATATGCAGAGTACATCATGAGAAATGCTGGGCTGGAGGAAGCACAAGCTGGAATCAAGACTGCTGGGAGAAATATCAATAACTTCAGATATACAGATGACACCACCCTTATGGCAGAAAGTGAAGAACTAAAGAGCCTCTTGATAAAAGTGAAAGAGGAGAGTGAAAAAGTTGGCTTAAAGCTCAACATTCAGAAAACTAAGATCATGGCATCCAGTCCCATCACTTTATGGCAAATAGATGGGGAAACAGTGGAAACAGTGGCTGACTTTATTTTTCTGGGCTCCAAAATCACTGCAGATGGTGATTGCTGCTGCTTCTGCTAAGTTGCTTCAGTCGTGTCCGACTCTGTGAGACCCCATAGACACCAGCCCAACAGGCTCCTCTGTCCCTGGGATTCTCCAGGCAAGAATACTGGAGTGGGTTGCCATTTCCTTCTCCAATGCATGAAAGTGACAGCCATGAAATTTAAAGACGCTTACTCCTGGAAGGAAAGTTATGACCAACCTAGACAGCATATTCAAAAGCAGAGACATTACTTTGCCCACAAAGGTCCGTCTAGTCAAGGCTATGGTTTTTCCACTAGTCATGTATGGATGTGAGAGTTGGACTATAAAGAAAGCTGAGCCCCAAAGAATTGATGCTTTTGAACTGTGGTGTTGGATAAGACTCTTGAGAGTCCCTTGGACTGCAAGGAGATCCAACCAGTCCATCCTAAAGCAGAAAGGTCCTGGGTGTTAATTGGACAGACTGATGTTGAAGCTGAAACTCTAATACTTTGGCCACCTGATGCAAAGAGCTGACTCACTGGAAAAGATCCTGATGCTGGGAAAGATTGAGGGCAGGAGGAGAAGGGGACAACAGAGGATGAGATGGCTGGATGGCATCACTGACTCGATGGACATGAGTTGGAGTGAACTCTGGGAGATGGTGATGGACAGGGAGGCCTGGCACGCTGCAGTTCATGGGGTCGCAAAAAGTTGGACACAACTGAGCAACTGAACTGAGTACAGCCTTTGCTAAAGAGAAGCCAGAATCTATTCCCCCAATCTTTTGTTGTCAATGTACAGAGTCTTCTAAGATATGCTCAGATAAGACTTTGATTTGAAAATAAGCGAAGTATCACAAACAAGGCAGCACTAGCATCTGGCTTCTGACATCAGGTCTTACTCTCATTGGAATGAACTGTGAGTCTCCAGTAATATCAGTGTAAACTGTATTGTCATTATCTATGCTGAGTAACAGTGGCTGAATGTTTCCACTGTAGTAACCTTATTTTGCAGATGGTTATTGTTCTTTGGTGTGTGGCTTCCATTCTTGACTCTCTGACCACAGAGATTCTAGGCACTACCTATCATGATTCATTAAATTCCTTATCTTATTAAGCAAGTTGTGGATCACTAGGAACCACAGCCAGTAACAGCTAACTTTATTGAGTGCTTTGTGCGCTCATTTGCTCATTTGAGTCTGACTCTTTGAGACCTCCCAAATTGTAGCCTGCCAGGCTCCTCTGTTCATGGAATTTTCCAGGGAAGAATACTGGAGTGGGTTGCAATTTCCTTCTCCAGGGGACCGTCTCGACTCAGGAATAGAACCCACATCTCCTGCATCTCCTACATTGGCAGGTGGATTATTTCACACTAAACCACCTGGGAAGCCTCTTAGAGTGCTCTACTGAGTACCATCCACAGGTTTGTGCAGGAGACCTGGGTTAGATCCCTTGTCAGGAAGACTGCCTGGAGAAGGGAATGACTACCCACTCCAGTATTCTTGCCAAGAGACTCCCATGGACAGAGGAACCTTGCAGGCTACAGTCCATGGGGTCGCAAAGAGTCAGACATGACTGAGCAACTAAGCGCATACACACACACACACATACATTGGTTTAAGCAGTTCCAATGTTTTATTTTGGGAACTTCCCAGGTGGCACAGTGGTAAAGAATTTGCCTGCCAATGCAGGAGATGTGCAAGAGATGTGGGTTTGATCTCTGGATCTGGTAGATCCACTGGAGCAGAAAATGACAACCCACTCTAGTATTCTTTGCCAGGAAAATTCCTTGCACGCAGGATCCTGGTGGGCTACAGTCCATGGAGTGGCAAAGAATTGGACATGACTGAGCATGCACATGCCTATGCATGTGTTTTATTTATCTCATGTACTTCCTCTCAATTTAATAAAATAGACACTATTAGTATCCACATTTTGCAGATGAGGCAACTTAGAGGGAGATTCAATAACTTGCCCCAAATTGTTTGTTAACCAGTAAGTGGTGGAACTGAGATTCAAACTCAGCCAATCTAACCTTGTAGCCCATATTTTACCCTTATGCTTTAGAGTTCATTATATAAATATATATATATATATGTACCTTTATCTCTCATTATATATCATATAATATGTATATTATATTATATACATAATATATATGACTAGACTTCCCAGGTGGCGCTAGTGGTAAAGAACCTGCCTGCCACTGCAGGAGACAGGAGTTTAAACTGGGTCAGAAAGATCCCCTGGAGGAGGGCATGGCGCCGACGCCAGTATTTTTGCCTGGAGAACTCCATGGTCAGAGGAGACTGGCGGCTACAGTTTGCAGGGTGGCAGACTGTCGGACACGACTGAAGCAACTTAGCGTGTATGCTCGTATGCGTATCTATACCTTCTTCTATAATGCATGAGTAAATCTCTAGCTATGTTCATTATACATAGCCTGAGAAAATCCCCTACCTATCTCATTCTGTTTATAAACACTGCTCTATTTCCCAAGCTTGTCCTTTTTAGATGTGTTGAAAGCATGGTTTACTTTTGCTTTCCCTACTTCATTCACTATCTTCCACTTTCAATCCACTAAAATACAGCTTCCTCCCCTGTAATGTTCCCTGAAACTGTTTATCATCGAGGTCACCAGAAGTGTTATCAATAGTCTCTTTTTTGGTCTTTATTCTTTATCTCTCTACAGCATTTTATATGTGATTCCTTACTTATCTTTTGATTCTTTTAAACTATTTGGTTTCTGTGATATTTTTGTGACTTGGATTTTATTCTAGAGCCTGGGCCAGTCTTTCTCAGGGCCTTTCATAGACTCTATTTCTTCTGATATACTTTAAATACCATTTCAAATTCTTAGTCTTCTTTCACTTTTCCTGAATGAACTTAAACACACTCTAGGTACAGAAACATTGATGAATCTCTAGCATGTACTTCAGCAAATATATTTATCCTATGATCTATCATTACACCTCATATTGTCTCCTGCAAATCTCTCCTAGTATGTTCCAAAGACATTTCAAATTCAAACTTAGTATTTCCCAATATTTTCCCTTTTCAAATTTTTCCTCCTTCATTCCCATTATCAGTTAATGAAAGAATCATCACCTCACTCAATCAAAAAGCCCACAAGTCATCTATTCCTTCATCTTCATGCTCCATCTGAATTCACCAAGTACTAAATACATTACCTCCTTAACAGTACACAGCCATCTCCTCTCACCATCTCTACCACTTCTGCTTTTATCTTTTTGTACTACTTACTACAACAGCCTGCTAAATCCATCTACATGGGATTTCCTCTTTATATTTTCCACCTCCTGCAGAATAAGCTTTAGAAAACATGAAGATAGTTATTTCACTTCTCATTTAACATCTTTTAGTCGCTCCCCATTATTAAGGACAGTCTGGGCTCTTCAGCCACTACTTACTTGATCTGGCCTGTGCTCATCTGGATCCTTTATCATCATATAACTCTCTGTCTACAGACTACATCCCATCCAACTGATTTATCTGCAGTTTCCTCTAATACTCATGCTCTCTCGTGCACCTGTTTGCATTTGCTATTAAATTCATGTGACCTAGTTGGCTTGCTCCTGCTTATCCATCAAAACTCATCTCGGATTTTATACTTTCCATATCTTCCCATGTGCCTCTTTTAGTGATAACAGTGTTAACTCTGTGATATTCTCTCACTCACTAGACTGGGACACTTCAAAGGAGATCTGCTCTGTCTTTTGTCTCAGAATATTCAGGCCTCCCAAGATGACTGGATTATTGTAGAAGCTAAATGAATTGGTATCAAAATTGCACATATTTACTTGAAAGCCCAGACTGGCTAAGTGATTTGTCCATTGTCACACTGCTAGTAAATGACAATGATGTAACTCTTTGTGATTCTTTAACTGACATTCTCAGAACTTAACAAAATGCCTGAAATACAGAGAAGACTTAATATATACTTGTTGAATGAATGAATGAACAAAGAAAAGAAAAATAACTCATTTTCCATAACAAAATGTTTAAAAATAGTGAATTTCAAGATACTTCAGAGAAAGGAAGCTAAAATATATACTTTTGTTTCAACAGTGTTCTTATTAAATGGCAATGTTTAAAGAAAATATTTTCAGTGTGATTTCCTGATTTTAAAGAGCCAAGTTACATCTGTAACTTATACTCTCTAAATCTGTGTAGTTGTTTATGCTGAATAATATAAAATTAAAAGTAATGAGACTAATAAATTTTATATGAAAAAAGGAGTTAACATTTCCCAGATTTATAATAACATTTTGAATGCCTGAGATTGCTTTTAATGAGTGTCCATCTAAATCAGTAGAACAGTACAGTGGGAGACAGAACTCTAGGATTGCCCCTATGATCTCCATCTTTTGTTGTTAAAGTGAAAGTGAAAATCACTCAGTCGTATCCGACTCTTTGCGACCCCATGGACTATCCAGTCCATGGAATTCTCTAGGCCAGAATACTGGAATGGGTAGTCTTTCCCTTCTCCAGAGGATCTTCCCAACCCAGGGATTGAACCCAGGTCTCCCACATTGCAGGAGGATTCTTTACCAGCTGAGCCACAAGGGAAGCCCAATATATATATAGGATTGTTGTTCCACCCTATATAATCCCCTCCTCCTGAGTGTGGCTGGGAGCTGTGATTTGCTTTTGGCCAACAGAATATGGAAAAGGTGATGGGACATCATTCCCATGATTGTACTGTAAGGCCTCCTTTAATGGACCAGAGGGCCTCTCTCTTGCTGGCTTTGATGAAATAAGACTCCAAGAGAGGGTCACCTGATAGGGAACCACGATGGCCTCAAGTGGCTGAGCAGCCAGAGAGAAAACAGGGAGCCCTGTTCTCCAACCACAAATTGAATTCTGCCAACAATCAGTGTGAGCTTCGGCTAGACTCTGAGTTTCAGAAAAATCGTAGCCCAGCCAACGCCTTCAATGTTGAAAATGGCTTCAAAAAAAAAAAAAAAAAAAAAAAGGCTGGATTTTGGGGAGAAAACCCACTTAAGGTGTGCCTGAACTCTTCATCTATGGTAACTGCATATGTGCTTAGCCACTCAGTCCTGTCAGACTCTTTGTGACCCTACTGGGCTATAGTCAACCAGGCTCCTCTGTCCATTCTTCTCCAGGCAAGAATAGTGAAGTGGGTTGCCATTTCCTCCTCCAAGGAATCTTCCTAACCCAAGGATGGAATCTGCATCTCCTGTGACTCCTGCATTGTAGGCGTATTCTTCACTGCTGAGTCATCAGGAATGAGATAATAAATAGGTGCTGTCTTGGGCCTAAGTTTGTGGTGATTTTCCATTTAAAACTAATATACTATAGGTTAGTCCTCCACATATTTAACATAACAAAACCTATTATGTAACTTTCAAAATTTCAAGAACAAATATATATGTTAATGAAAAGCAAAGTTTCAAAGCACTAAAGGAAAAGAAAATCTAATTGCTATCTGAATTATAATTCGTGTTTCAAAACATGATAATTAAGCTGTAAGAGAAAAATATATGATAAAAAATTGAGAATGAATAGTAAAGTCTTATATGGATTTTAATAGACAAGAAAGGAAAATCCCAACCCTATGTTTTTCTTGAGTTGACATCAATATTTATCCACAACTTTCTGTTTTAGAGTATTTTGTGGCTTTTATTTTGCAAACTATAGTGGGTCAATCTCTGTTTTCTTTAGGAAAGCAAACTATATCAGAAATACTTAAAATTATACAAAATAAGCAATATTTTTAGTAACACTAATAAAATTTCAAATTGTTTTAAGATTTTTATCATTAAATATCAATAATATACTTCTCTGTAATCATTGTGTCTCATAAGTTGGTCCTTTTTCTAACTCTTCTTTCACATGATATAAAACATGTGACTTTGTTACTATCAAAAGTAAGTTTTAACTTTTTAAAGTAAATCTTAAGTTTTAAAGTGAAAGTGAAGTCGCTCAGTCATGTCCAACTCTTTGCGACCCCATGCACTGTAGCCCACCAGGCTCCTTCGTCCATGGGATTTTCCAGGCAAGAATACTGGAGTGGGTTGCCATTGCCTTCTCCAGGGGATCTTCCCAACCCAGGGATTGAACCCGGGTCTCCCCCATTGTAGGCAGACGCATTACCGTCTGAACCACCAGGGAAGTCCTAAGACTGTAACAAATAAAGCTTAAAGAAAACAAATGTTTAAACAACCATATTTAGCCATCTCTCATTTATAATTGAAAATATTAAAACTAAAAATCTGAAAAATACTTAAAATGATACCCTAAAACCTTCCCTTTCAGCTGTGTGGAAAATACTATAGTTACATATTACTGTGTATGTGTGCTCAGCTACTTCAGCTGTGTCCAACTTTTTGTGACCCTATGGACAGTAGCCCACCAGGCTCCTCTGTCCACGGGATTTTTCCAATAAGAATACCGGAGTGGGTTGCCACTTCCTCCTCCAAGGGATCTGCCCTATTTGGGGATCAAACCTACATCTCCTGTGGATTCTTTACCACTGAGCCACCAGGGAAGCCCCTTACGGTACTGTAACATGTCCTATTTTCTTAAGTCTTAGGAAAGTCTTTCTTATTTCCAAATTCTTAAGTGTTCTGAGTTTTAACAACATTATCATTTTCTATTTGTGATAGGATGACTAGCCTTAGGTAGCTCATAGAAACTGTTATTCACTTCTTGCTTCATAACATTCTGGGTACAATATGTACCAACAATTTTTTCTTTGTTTTCCTTCCTGAGGCTGATCTGATATTAGAGTGCTGGCTTTAATAAGTTTCCACTTCAGTCTAAAACAGATAATTTAAGAAATCCAGAATAGCAGAGGCTGCCAAAGCTCAGTGTTTCCAGAAAACCAGATTGCTATTTTACTTCTTCCATTGTGAGAAAACCCAGGCCTGTGGAACATGCCACCTCTTCCTCAGAGTAAATAGCTCTCTCTCTGAGCCAGTGACTTCACCGAGGAAGTGCTCAGTATTAAAGGCTCTCCTTCAATCCCACTTCTTATTTTATTGTTTGTTTTTGGTTTAAGTTTTATTGCTTTCACATCTGGATGGCACAGCTTTCATGTGGTATTAAAAGAATGTGTTCAAAACTGTGTCCCCAATGCACATCCTGTTTGTCTTTTGATTTAAATTTCTGTTTAGTAAACCTTTGTGGTTTGGATTCAGTGAAGAGTATTTTCGGCCAAACTCCCTACCCACTTCCTCAAAAATAATAACGCCCCTGTCTGTCCCTCCCTTACCCACCTTTCCTCTGCTAAGTTGATACTGTCTATCGGCCAGATTCTTAGGAATATTCAAGAACATTATCTCATCTCTCAATGATAAAAATCTATGTCTAAGGCATTAGTGCTCTGGTAGCTCTTTTCACAAAATGTTTGTTTTACATGCTAAGCCATTAGCAAATACTAAACTTCATAGCTCCGTTGGTAAGAATCCATCTGCAATGCAGGAGACTCCAGTTCGATCCTTGTGTTGGGAAGATCCCCTGGAGAAGGAAAAGGCTACCCACTCTAGTATTCTGGCCTAGAGAATTCCATGGACTGTATAGTCCATGGGGTTGCAAAGAGTCAGACGCGACTGAGCGACTTTGACTTCACTTCACTCCCATCAGGCTCTGGCAGAAAAATAACCAATTTTTGAATTATGAGATACTTGCTTTAGAAAAACATAAATAAGTGCCTTTTCAAAAATAGTCTGGCAACTGTATTTTACTGCTCATATCCAAAAAAGAAACATGGTTAAAGTATTTTTCAAGTCTTCCCTTCAAATTGATCATAAAAATCCTATCACTAATGAATAGATTTACCTGACATACTGCATAAAATTAATTAAAAAAAACCCCAAACTATTGTTTAAGCCAAAATTTTTGAAGCAAAGAAATCTGGTTGTTCTTGGCTTTTCTTAATTTGCTTACTTGGGGGTATGTTCTCCCCAGATCCACACATATAATTTCCATTGTGTTTAAAAGGGGTTATGAACACACATCTGAAGGAGACTTGACCACTCAGTGTTTGATGTTCTAAAGCCAACTGAAGCATGAACCTCTTGCTTCCTTTCTGATCCCAGCCCTTTTCAATGAGAACAATGCTTATGCAAGATTTCCTAGGGGGATTTTGTGACTTGAGGTTTTAATAATCTAGGCTAAAATTCAAATAGGAACCACAGCTGCTTGGATAAGATTCTTAGACCTCTTTATTTGAACTGTAGTGAACTTACCAGAATTTTAAATATTCTCAGCAATATTTGATATGTAAGAGTGACATATGGTAGCTTTCTTTCAGATATAAGAATATCTATATACCTGCAAAAAGTATGAAAATAAAATAAAAGGACATGTATGCTCCTTAATCCTTTTTTTTAAATTTTATTTTATTTTTAAACTTTACATAATTGTATTAGTTTTGCCAAATATCCTTAACCCTTTGCAAGTATGTTTAAGAACAGATTTGGCTCTTTTAAAAAGTCATAAACATCACTCTTTTAAGTCAATAAAAGAAACCTATTGAAAATACTTTATATTTTCTGTCTTTTTGTTGAAATTCTCACTTTGTCCTTGCATTGTTCCTCTGACCTTGGCAAATATTCATGATTGTTAGTTTGAACTCTCTATAAGGTAAATCCCGTATCTCCATTTCATTAAGATTAGTTTCTGGAGATTTATCTTGCTCTTTGGTTTGGAATGTATTCCTCTATTTCTGCATTTTCCTTGACTCTCTTTGTTGGTTTCTGCACTTTGGAAGAAACAGTCTTGACAGAGTGACTTCATTAGGAGATGAATCTTGTTGATAAGCCTGGTCTGAGCTCCTAGTTTTCTCTCAAACGCTTATGCTTGTACAAGCCTCCTTCTTTGCTCTTAGTGGCTCCTGGGAGTTGAGGCTGTGCCAGTATCCATCAATTTCCCAAGGGCGATCACAGTCAGAACCTAGGTGCAGGATGGTTAGACCCCTCAGACACAGCTGGGAAAGTTACATGGTTGAACTGCTTCTTGGGGAAAACTGAGAGGTGGTCATTTTTACTTGCTTCAATTGTACTGGGTTCAGGTGTAGAGCTGCTAGAGGTTGTTCCTGTGCCCATTAAAAACTGTTTCTTTGTTTGCTACAGTTCTCTGGGGCTTGTGAATGCAACTGCATTTCCCTATTAGAGCCCGGTAATCCAGAGGTGCATTCTTTGGGTGACTGCTGTAAAAGCTGGGCCACCAGACTTGTATACAAGCTCCTTCCAGGGAGCTACTGGTGACTTGGAGGGGGCTGGAAGGAGAAGCAAGAATAGTATGTTCCAGCTTCCCCAGTCTCTGGGGAGGATCCCACCTAGACCCCGTTGTGACTCTTCACAACCAGATGGACTACAGCACACCAGGCTCCTCTGTCCTTCACTATCTCCCGGCGTTTGCTCAAACTCAAGTCCATTGAGTTGGTGATGCCATCCAACCATCTTCTCCTCTGTTGTCCCCTCCTCCTCCTGCTCTCAATCTTTCCCAGCATCAGGGTCTTTTCCAATGAGTCAGCTCTTCGCACCAGCTGGTGAAAGTACTGGAATTTCAGCTTCAGCATCAGTCCTTCCAATGAATAATCACAGTTGATTTCCTTTAGGATTGACTGGTTTGATCTTCTTGCTGTCCAAGGGACTCTCAAGAGTCTTCTCCAGCACCACAATTCGAAAGCATCTTTGGTGCTCAGCCTTCATTAGCTAGTGTCTGCTAAGTGAGCAGCTTGACCCTCAGATGGTTTTCAAAGTATGCAGAGAAACTCTTTCAGGAAAAGACAGAGATAGGCAATTTTGCCTGGTCTCTCTGCCTTGAGCCCTTGGGGGTCAAGTGGCGGGGTGGGATGGAGTTGCGGGGTGGGGGTGGTGGTAGATAGCCACGGTAAGTATTATTCCCATTATTTAAGAATCATTTCTTTGTTTACTATGGTTCTGTGGAACTTGGGGAGGATAGCCCCATTGGCTTTCAAGGCTAGCTGCTTTGGGAACCCCTCCTTTCAGTGGGGATCTTACAAGTTGGGGCACTAGCTGTGGGGTTTTCCATCCTCATGAAGAAGCTGAGAGTTGAGGGTTCTCTCCAGGTTGTATGGCTTTGTCAGGAGTGGACTTTGTGTTAAGAGTATACCTGGCCTTTCCTACCTGTTTGGTGGTGGTGGTTTAGTCTCTAAGTCCTGTCTGACTCTTGTGACCCCATGGACTGTAGGACCCTTCTAGGCTCCTCTGTCCATGGGATTCTTCAGGCAAGAATACTGGAGTGGGTTGCCATTTCCTTCTCCAGGGAATCTTCCCCAACCCAGGGATCAAACCCAGGTCTCCTGGATTGCAGGTGGATTCTTTACCACTGAGCCACCAAGGAAGCACTTCCTATCTGTTTAGAAGTAGGTATTTTTTTATTCGTCCAATGAATAGGAGTCACTTAGTTTCTAGGTCTCTCTCAGAGAGGACTGCTTGTCTATAGCTGTCCATTCAGTGCATCTGTAGGAGGAAGAGAGCTTCAGAGCCTCCTAGATCACCATCTTTATTTTATCTTCTGTTACATTTCTTTTTCTTCTGCTCAGCCCGAGTACTCTTAAGAATACCTTAAAATTAGATCTTTGAGACCACTGAAGTAGAATCTGTTATTTCCTGGAATAATAAGCTATGTCTTCATTCTGTTATTCATTAGGGGATACTTTTAAGGCTTGATTTTTGTACACTTCTAAAAGAGTATTGAATTTAAAATGTAAGAGCTATCTCTGTTCATAAGATTCCTGAATCTCCAAATATGATAAATCACAGTTTTTCATTTTATTTAAATAAGGCCCCAATACTCACATAAAAAGTAAAAACTTCATAGTCTATTGCTGGGTTAGAATGCTATTTAAATGTTTGTTGTTGTTTTAGTTGGTAAGTCGTTTCCAACTCTTTTGCAACCCCATAAACTGTAGCTGCCAGGCTCCTCTGTCCATGGGCTTCTCCAGACAAGAATACTGGAGTGGGTTGCCATTTCCTTCTCTGTGAGATCTTCCTGACCCAGGGATCAAACTTGCATCACCTGCACTGGCAGGCAGATTTTTTTATTACTGAACCATCTGGGGAGTCCATATGTAACCAATAAATGACTACATAGTAAGGAGTTTGTAGGGAGAGAATATAATGGAACAGAACATCTATAAATGACCTGGAACTAAATTTAGGTAAGGGACCTACTTCAAAGACAGGAAACTTTTTGAGCTGGAAGACTTCAGACGGCTTTGAGGCTCATTTTGGGTGCCAAGAGACCCACAGTTTCTGGGTCTGCTGGGTGACAGACATTTTTCTGGGTGAATATATCCTGGGAAGAATACCAGTCTTGAAGCCCTCTGCTCTTGGTGGGCATCAGCCCCACAGGCCCTTGTGCACAATCCACTCAATATCTGTCATCTAATCTAGCCATTTCCAAAGTTCTCTACAGAATCCTGTGAATTTACCAGTTGTATAATGCACTTCCAGAAGGAGAGAAGTGCTTCCTGTTGGTGGCAAGTGAGCTCTGGATATGTCCTTCAACTTCTGCCAGATCTGCTTAATATTTTATCTGCTTTATATTAACATTCTGGTTAAAATTTAATTTAAACCCATTTGCTAATATTTTTAAAGGAAAATTTAGTTCCATACATGGCATAGGATATTTAAAAGTCTCAGTGTATTAAAGATTTCTCAGGAATTCTAACTATTTGAATGTGAATGGTTAATATATGGCTTGTGTTGTATTGAGCCCAGGCAAAGTCTGAGATACAGAGGACAAAAACTGTTTTCCAACATTTCAGAACTGGGTATTGACACTAAACTGAGGGCAGGTGTACGTTCAAGGAAAAATTAACAGACAACAAGTAAGAAGATAATAAAGTAACCTGAGTGGCAAAGAATTGATGCTTTTGAACTGTGGTGTAAGAGAAGACTCTTGAGAGTACCTTGGACTGCAAGGAGATCCAACCAGTCCATCCTGAAGGAAATCAGTCCTGAATATCATTGGAAGGACTGATGCTGAAGCTGAAGCTCCACTACTTTGGCCACCTGATGCGAAGACCTGACTCACTGGAAAAGGCCCTGATGCTGGGAAAGATTGAAGATGGGAGGAGAAGGGGATGACAGAGGATGAGATGGTTGGATGGCATCACTGACTCAATGGACATGGGTTCGGGTGGACTCTGGGAGCTGGTGATGAACAGGGAGGCCTGGCGTGCTGCGGTTCATGGGGGTGCAAAGAGTCGGACATTATTGAGTGACTGAACTGAACTGAACTGAGGGATAATTTTGAAGACTGCACAAAGTCTTGGCAGGGACGCTCCATTCAAACTCCTGCACTAAAAGACTTGACCAAGCTTCAGCATGGCTTCTAGCAGCCTAAGGCCAAGTTCTTAGGAAGACGCAGTCTCTTTTGAAATTCTCTCTGAGAATACTCAGAACTGTCAGATAATTTGCTGTTCTAGCCAGCACCCAACCACAATCCCCTGATTTCCCTTTCTCAGAACACATGTACTAACAAAGGCTTATAATTTACAATTCTCCCTCTGTCCTTTTGAGAGGTACATGTACCTCCTACAGTTCAAGAATGTCTTGCTCAGGTTCCTGAAAGCCATTCCTTTGAAATGCAATCATCCTAGTCTCCAAGTGGTGGGGTGGGGGTGGGATAGGCGGGTGGGGGTGGGGTGGGGGGTAGGGTTTGGGGGGAGGTGAAGAGGGGGCAGGGTAGAATCCTAGCTTCCACAATTGCCAGCTGGCTAATACAGCTGGCCTAATCAAAGTTACACTGAGGGATCGCTAGTAATTGTTCATTTTCCTGACTCTATTTGAGCCCTTGCTCACTCCCTCTACCTGCCCCCTTTTCTCTTTTTTTAAAATACCTGGCTACGTCTGTGCAAATCGGGATGGACCTCAGTTTACTTCTGTGCAAACTGGAATGGACCTTATAGGCTAGAACTTGTCAATTCTCATTTAGTTTTAGACAAGAATAATTTACAGTCTTGAAAGTTTTTTTCAGAAGTTCATGCTCTATTTTGCACTTCTTTTAATAAGTTGTTTCAGCATGGATTAGAAGAAATGCAATGCGAAACACTGTGTATGGGAAACAGGACCAATGTTTCACTGATGGGTAAAAACTGCCATTGAGACTTTACTGGATTGTACTGAACATAGAATTACAGCTCCTGTGCTGGTCTGGGAAAGGAAGGCGCAGCCACAGGTTCTGTAGCAATAGATAAATTTCGGAGAAGCAAACTTCTGTGGCTTAATTTAGAACATTTAATCAGTTCAGTTCAGTCACGCAGTCTTGTCTGCCTCTTTGCAACCCCATGGACTGTAGCACACCAGGCCTCCCTGTCCATCACCAACTCCCGGAGACTGCCCAAATTCATGTCCATCATAGTCGGTGATGCTATCCAACCATCTCATCCTCTGTCGTCCCCTTCTCCTCCTGCCCTCAATCTTTCCCAGAACATTCCCAGAACATTTAATAAGACTGGTGAGGGACAGGGAGGCCTGGCATGCTGCGATTCATGGGGTCGCAAAGAGTCGGACACGACTGAGCGACTGATCTGATCTGATCTGATCTGATGTAAATAGTCTTATGACCAGATACCTGAAGTAGGTGAAATTACTCTACTCATTTCTATATATAATAATTATACAAAAATTCAATGATACAATTTTATTCAAATATATAATACATTCAATTTTAATATATATAAATATGTAATATCTTTTATTATACATATTTTATATGTGTGCATGTCTATATATGTGTATGAAAGTGAAAGTCACTCAGTTGTGTTCCGACTCTTTGCTACCCCATGGACTATAGAGTCCAGGAATTTTCTCCAGGCCAGAAAACAGAAGAGTAAAGGTTGTAAACTATTTTAATTATTTAACTGCCAAAATTTATTTTTGTCATGAATGAAATTTATTTCTAAGTATGATGAACTGAAAATTATTGCTTGAGTTACTAGATTTGGGGCATAATTGATCATCTACTTCTTCCATTTTTTCCTCCTTCTTTTCTCAAACCACTGATGTTCAGATCATAGTGCACATTTATTCTGTATTTCAAGAAATTACTTTGTTCTTGGATAGGTTGAGAAGACTTAGGGAAAGCAGATTAAAAGCTTATGAAGGCATAATTACCCCAAGGTCTAAGCTTGATATTCACCAAAGGTTAAATTTTGGGTTTAGGTTTCAACTTACTTTTAACTGAGAAAGTGTGATGCTTCCTCTTTTTATCAGTTAAACCCACTTGTACGAAAGAGAAAATATAATAGTAGTTTCAAAATGCAAGGGACTTAATCCAGGGAATTAAATGTTTACGAGATGAAGGAATGAGAGCCAGAGGCTACGTAGATGGGAGGTGGCGAGGAACACAACATACAGTACAATAGGAAGAATATGGGTTTTATTACACATGGACGTTTGAGACAAAAATGAGTTCTAATCCTGACTTCAAAAGTTAACAACCATGAGATTTCCTACAGATTATTTATCTTTCTAGGCCTTTGTTTTCATATTTACAAAAATTATTAAAGTAATTCATAGGGTTTTTTGGAGAAGTAAATGAGATGATGTATCTCAGTAGCAGTAAATGGTAGCACTGAGGGAATGATGTATTTATCACAGATATTATATCACATTTCTGCCTTCTTTTGTCTATCTGAGATATGGAGGAGATAAGTAGGCTTATATTCAGTCAATAAAACTATCAAAAACCTAATATGATGCCTTTTGTTTGCACAAAATTCTAGTCTCATTTTACTTGAACCATTTTAGGTGTAATATTGACTGCTGCATTTCAGGAGATCTATGGGAATAATATAAGTTGTCTATATAAGCAAATAGATTGGATGGTTGGGGGTTTATATAAACAGATTAAAACACTAAAACTAGGAAGATGAGGACTGAGCAAGATATGGTATTAATAGGGTTCCTAAATTCAATAAATGTAACTACACAGTTATTCTTTAAAAAGTAATACAGGACTAATACTAAACTCTTTCAAAAACTGAAATATCAGGATAAGAGTGTAATGTGAAGGTTATCTTAGTTAAAAAATAAAGTTTAAAAATACAAGGAAAAAGAAGATATGTTTTGTGACCAAATCCATTTGACATTATAGTATTGCTTTAATGTCATAAGAGTCCCTTCTCTGAACATCTTTTATTTTTTTATTCATAGTGGTATTTTATTGGAGCCAACAGTCTTATTTACAAAGTATTATACATTTTAAGGTGGGCTTCCTTGGTGACTCAGACCATAAAGTATCTGCCTGCAATGCAGGAGACCTGAGTTTGATCCCTGGGTTGGGAAGATCCCCTGGAGAAGGAAATGGCTACCCACACCAGTATTCTTGCCTGGAGGTTTCCATGGACAGAGGAGCCTGGTGGGCTACAGTCTATGGGGTTGTAAAGAGTCAGACACGACTGAGTGACAAACACTTTGATTTTCATACATTTTAAGACAAACACTGTCACCACAGCATCAAAATTTCAATATTCAAAATTCAAATTTCCAACACGGGAAAAACATAGAAATTTATTTTTGGATGATATGGTTATTGCAGCACTGCCTTTATAATTTCTTATCCAGAGTCCAAAAATGGTGGCAAGTCCTAAAAACATAGCAAAAGCATTCTGGCACATTGGTATCCATCATCGAGTTTGTGCAGAAATGTTTCCATGAGATTCACAGAGTATTCTTTGGAAGAAAGAGGCAAGGACTGGTCTTTCTGTTGTCCTTCAGAACTGTGAGCTTTCTGGGAGTTCAGAAACAGCCACAATGTATAATGAGACACAGGTCTAACTGGGAAAAATGTGTCTTCCATCAGAAAAGGACCTCCAGTTCCTAGGGGAGATCCAACTTCCATTTTCTAAAAGTACGGTCATTTCCAGCAATCACACTTTTAATTTCCAAGAGTTCTTTGTTGACCTCTGAAATTTTTCTGTTCATCTTGTTAGTATGTCCTTAATTAAGTAGCTTTTCTTATATAGCTGATGATGTTAACTGTAGATTTTTTAAAGTATTTTCTTCTTCTCCAGTTTTTTTTCTTTTTCTCTTTGTCTTCTTATTTTGGTCTCTATTTTATGTTGCATGCTTTTTTCAAATGATATTTCGTTCTTCATGGATATCAAACAAGGAGCTCTAAAAAGGGACTGGACACTGTGTGTCGGTATGCTTGTGAATGGAGATCTTTTTTACAGGAGGATTGGGCAAGTAAACTGACTTTTCTTGGGAGGTTTGTATATGTCAGTGTCTAGACATCATTTTTCGGAAACCCTGATGTTTCTCTAAAGAAGAATCATCTCTTCTTCTGCCTAGAGTTCTTTTCCTCAGTAGTTCACACTGAGATACAAGGGCTAAGATAGGCAGATGGTGGCACCGTGACAATTTTCAATACTTTATCACAATTTCCCATCTATCATTGGGAAATTCTTTTCTTCTCTGTGACTTCCATCCCTCAATCTGGGAAGTCGTGGTTCAATTTCTATAAATATGATCTCCTGAGGTCATGGCTAGGGGAGAGGTGAAGGGTGTGTGTGTGTGTGCCTTAGTGTGGGGGAGTGCCAAGAGAGAATGGTCACCTAGCTCAACACGCTGGGAAAGATGATTGATGTGCCTGTGAGGTTTTGTGTGTTGGGAGTGGTGGTGGTGGAAATTGTTCCATGCACAAATTTTTGAAGTAGTCCTCTTGTTTATCAAGTCTGTACCTTATCTCATGTTCTTTGGTAATTTATTACCTCCAAGCACAGAGTTCTTTAGAATTATCTTTGGTTTTTGATATACTTTTCTGCAGGCACTTAGTCTGTAACTTCTCTGATAAGTAAGTTAGCCTTCCATGAGCTTTCCATCTTTCAAAAAATATTATGTAATTGAAATTGCTAGTCTGTGTTTAGCTCCTCTTTTGCTTTCTTTTGCCTGCCTGTCTCTCTCTCTCTTGCTTTCTCATTTCCTCTCGTTTTTTCCTTCTCCCTTTCCCCCTCTTCCTTCCTCCTCCCTTTCCATCTCCTCTCTCTGCTAACAGAAAGATCTGAGAAGAGAAAAGTGATACATAAACATGTCTGTCTTGATGTTTAACCCAGACACCTAGACTCCCAATATACTCCCTGCTCTATGCAGAAGAATTGGCTCAGACTAGGCAACTCTGAAGCTGTAAATTAAAGGCCTGAATGATTACACTTGAGCAGCATGAATGCAGTAGGGGCTGACATTTCCACTCAATTGCCTGATTAAATACTGCAGTTTTATTAAAACAGAATCATAATTTTTTTTCTGTTTGAATCATATCATTGATGTAACTGTGGGTTTTCCATTTCTTTGGCAGTACATTTTCTGGTCTCTATGATTTAGTTGATTTCAGCTTCTATTTTAAATCTATTGGTATTTATCATAGAAACATAGAGGTAGAGTCTTCCTGAAAATCCCTTCTATAAATCCTTTTTCTGGTTTACACTGTTGACTTATTCTGCTCTGTCCTATTGCTTCAAGTACAAATTCCTATACACTGCTTCTGCATGTTTTTCGAGGCTTTCCCCAACTAATCTACCACAGTTTTCTGTCCCACTTAAGAACTCTTTATCTAGCCAGGTGAATCTTTTGTATGTTCACCAAAACCAAAGTTTTCCTATCCCACACTATATTATTCTGACCCTTCTCCAGAATGCCTGTTTCATCAAATATGCTTGATGAGCCTGCCTGGTACCACACTCAAATGACCACCTGTGTGTTCGCTGTAATCTACACTTCACTACTGTTCATCTTCTAAAACCGTGTCTCATCCCAACACTTCAACTCAATTTCCTACTTTCTTGCACAACTTAAGCTCTTACTGTTTTTTGTCTTGTGTAGTTAATTGTTTTTTTCCAAAGTCATTCTTATCTCCCTGAAATGGATTTTAAATTCTGAGAACAAGGGCTATTTTTTCTTTCTTTCCAAGCTTCACAGATCCTCTTTTTGAGTTCTCATCAATTGATTGGCTGGAATCAAATGGTTGTCTCTTTTACTTTTCAGTACATGATTTCATAAGTCAGTTTTATTTCCTGTGATATATTATGCAAACTAGATTCTGAGCCTTGGGTAATTTAAAAGTTTTCTTTAGTTAGATCAACTAGTTGAGGGAGGAAAGTTTTGTTCTTTGCTTATGGCATATAGGGCTACATTTTGGAGTATAACTAAAAACCAGTTGGACTTACTATTTATTTCAAATTTTAAGTTTATTTGTAAGAGGATAAATTAGCCTCTGATATCATCCATCCATTTTTGAATCCTCATTTCCATAAAATTTCTCAGTTTCTCTTTTCATTACTCTCTCAAGTGTTCTCAAGTTTTAAAAATTATTTTTTGATATCTTAGTAGAGATTTTATTTTTTCAGTTTGTTTTGTTTTGTATTTCCTTCTGGAATATTTAATAAAAAATAACATCAAGTAATTTTCTTAAAGTTTTTTCTTAGTTTACCCCATGTTTAGTTAGACTAAGTGCCAAACTATGTTTGGCAAACTTGAGAAGGTAACTGCTAATTAAGTAAAGTTTATTTAATGATAGAAAGAAAGCAAGAGCGCCCCTTTAAACTAGGCGTGAGAAACTGATTCAAGCATGTTGAGCACTGCCAAAGAGTTGCAGAATCCTCAGTTAATGATTTAATTAGTAGCTGACTGTCATCATCCTAAATGTCTTAACACCTGTTTCTTTTAGTCAGCCCCTAGTGACTTAGACCTATAGCTTCTAAGTCATTAATGTTTTGCTGTTATTAGTGTATGTTAACGTAAGACTTCTTTTGGTTGGTCTTAGAGTATCTATAAAAGTAAGCTCTTTTCCCTTCTTTTCTTCTCATTACCTAACCATCACATTTTTATATGAGTTTCCTTGCCACTGGTGGCAAACTCTAGTGCTTCACTTATAAACCATAAATATTACTGTAATGAGTTAGTATTTTGACCACCCAACACCACAATTTTATTTGCAGATGAACCTCTCCTTGTTGAAAGTCACCCTGGTGGCTGCCTCTCTCTTCAAAAGCTGCCTTCAGTTCACGGGGCTTTCTCTCTGCATTCTCCACACTAGCAAGGCCAGGGACTCTGAAACTGATGCAGTGTACAGCAAGGCTGAAAGAATGAGCTGGACTTGGTCCATTCCCAGGAAGACTGTCAAGCAAGTCTTGAACCAAGAGTGGTTCTGGACAGTTGAGAAGCTGTTCATCTTCAGCCTTCCCTCAAATCCTGTGAGCCCCCTCATGTCCTTCAAAGGAAGTCACTCTGTAAAATCTACCAGGAGTCAATTTGTTGCTGTTTACAAAGGGCTTCCCAGGTGGCGCAGTGGTAAAAAACCCACCTGCAATGCAGGAGGCCTGGTTTGATCCCTGGGTCAGGAAGATTCCTGGAGAAGGGCATGGGAACCCACTTCAGTATTCTTTGCTGGAGAAGTCCATGGACAGAGGAGCCTGGTGGGCTAGAGTCCCTGGGGGCTGCAAAAAGTTGGACATGACAGCCCACACGCAGACACACAAATAAAACAATTAGTGTGATATATTCACCACTACTGTTATTAATTAGAATTTTTCTTTTTAGTATTTAACATGTTTTAAGCACAACAAGATAAATACCTACTCCAACTCCCCTAATATTAGGCCTTGTGTCCTGGTATCTGGAAAACCTGACTCAGGTGATGCGAGAACTTCAGAAGGCTGGATTACTCAGGAGCAACAAAAAGATGAGTGGCCATGAAAATAGAGTCTGTTACATTTGGAGGATGAGAAAGTTATGAAAAAGTGAGAAAGAGAAGGAATATGAAGATGCTTTATTCTTTAATTAAATGCATACTGCTTTGACAACAATATAGTTAAGATTATTGATTAAATATTTTAAGGACTTAGTAGAAATGTAAACAAAAATATCATTTAGCTAATTCAATTTTTTAAAAGACAAAAAAGAAAGAAATAAAAAATTTCTCCATATCTTTAGGAAAAAATGATATATACCTGAGTTATGAAATGCCTTTGATGAATAAACCAAATTTTAGTCTGAGACAAGTCATATAACATAAGAGAACTTTGAGATCATTAAATAGAATTTCCCTAAGTTGCTGATCACATCTGACAGTACTTTAATAGAGTTAACAGCTAGATTAAAAAAAAAAAAAAAAAAACCAAAAAACCAGTGTCATATACCTATCTCAGTGGTTTGTGTTATCTGTTTCTACTTAGCCTAACTGTAGATCTCAACCAATCTCACCCTCCTTAGTGACCCAATGATGGCATGTCATCACTTTAGACCCAAATAATACCTACTTCCACAACCTTGTAATCCTTTCTTATCTCTCATAGAACACTAAAGATTTTGAGAAAATAGACCCTCTTCTGGTAGAAGAGAGAGAATCCTCATCTAATTTGATCTTATTGTATAGATGAAATTAGGGAATTAAATGAAATTACATTAGCATCTGATTCTTCTTAAAAAAGAAGTAATCTATAAAAAAAGTCTCAGAAACCAGGTTATTTGTATAAACCATAATTTCATTGCAGTTATACCATATGAGACATCTAATTTGTAATTTAGATTTCAGTATATTTTCTTAGAGACAACTACAGTGGCTTAGAGTACGTTCAGTTGATCTTACAATTAAACTTTCTACTCACTCCTATCTTCTGTGTCTAGGCAGAACATTATACATAATACAAGATTGATGAAATTTCCACTCCTTTTTAAACTGAACTTGTTGCGTTTTCAGCTTCAAATTTTAGCTTGAGTTTGTTTTAATCAGCATTTTGGAAAAGGAATTTCTCAGAAAAGTATGTGACCCATGTCCTCATAAAATTGCTTCTAAACTTGGTACTTCATTGTTTTCCCTGCTTTAGATCCAAACCCAGTGAAATATTTGCTGATATATTCACTTAGTTTTCAATGAAAAGAGGATATTATGAATTTCTTTGAATTTTTTTGGAGATATATTTTCCATGTGCAGTCTGCCATTAAGAAAAATAAAACACCATCTAAAAGTATTATGATTAAAAAGAAAAGAATGACAGATTTATTCTTAACATAAATAAAACAGTCCAGCTATTTCAGAAACTCTGTTTCAATCAATACTATTCATAACACTATTGCATAAATGTCACTTAAAAAGTGATATAAAAAAGGCTCACCAGCTAAGGTGAAATAAAAAATGAGAAATTCAGTTCACTAAATGTTAGATTTTCATACTGATCTTTCTGTTTATGATAACTGTAGGTCTATAAGTAGGCATTCCACTGGGAAAGGTGTACGTATAATGTTAAATATCCTGATATTTCAATAAGAAATTATGCATCACAGAGCTATTTCCTTATCAAAGATGCTATAAACACATAGAGCCACACACACACACAGTACTAATTTAGAACATCTAAATACAGGGTAGTTGGGTATAATTTGGATGAGCTGGAAGATAGCATTTAACACAGAATGGAAGTCCTCAAACCCAAATGAATGTCTTTAGAAGGTAAGGGGGGAAAGAAAAATCAAAACAGTGAAATGAACATCAGAGAATGGAACTAGCAGCTGGTGAGATAATCTTCCTAGCAGTCAACTTTCATTTTTTCCTCATAGTCTGATTAGCCAGAGGCAAAAGTTGTAGGCTTTTTTTTATTGATTCAATAAAGAATCAATATTTTCGGTAATTATAATTTCATTAATTTGATTTCAAAGCTGTGTATGAAATGGATTCTAGAGGTTTCTGATATATAATAATATGATATATTGTTATATAGATATAGTAGTGGTTGCTTTCAAATGTACTGGTTCTTTGGCAATTCTTAATTGTATATAAGTAGTCATCCTTTTCATCAAAATGATATTTTATATTTTCAGCCAAGATAGGCCTTTTTCTTGGAATATTTATATGAAAAGAGAAATACTTTGAATAGCTCAAAAATAGTGCCAAGATTCAAATTAAGAAAAAAGTTTGAATTTTATTATGATGCAAAGAATTGATTTGCAGAAATAAGGAAGTGTGACATAGAGACAGACTTCTGCCTTTAAGACTGGTACTTTTTTAATTTATTCATTCTTTTAAAAAAAATGAACAGAAAAAAAGTAGTCGAATAACTTCTGGTTGGCTGAATGCCTGTATTATTTTTATTGGCAGGAGCCTCTGAGTGGCTGAAAGGTGGCCATTAACACTCTGACAGAAAGTGCTGACAGGGTGATTATAAGATTAACACCCTATGTTATATTAAGAGTGTCAAAACCTCACTCTTACCTGTCAGTGGAAAATAACAGCATGAGAGGAAACATTACAGAATCAGAACTATTTCTAATGTTAAATCACCATGCTTTGGTGTGTCTAAACTTTCTTAAATGCTCATGTGAGCTACTGAATTTAGCTGATGACTGAAGGCATTCTTCTTTTACTCAGTAAGGTGATTTTAGGAGTGAAATATTTATAAGAATGATATATATTTCTCTATATATTTCTCCTTTGGAATGAAAGTCTTATAGATTTTTCAGTCAGAAGAAACAAGTTATGTATATCATTTCTTTCATAAAACCAAGGTATTTTTAAAAACAATTCGTGACCTCATTTATGAAGAAAATTTAACAAATAAGGTATTTTCCAAACTGCCCCATACTGCTTTGTAGCCTGAAGTTGAAAAATCCTGAATTTTCTGGCCCAGAAATCACATAATCAGGAAGTTTCCCTTCAACAGGATGTTTGTTTGTTCATTCTTAATCAGAGGTATTCAAAAAATTCTGCTTCTGCTTCACACACAAAACTCTACTGCTGCTGTTGCTGCTGCTAAGTTGCTTCAGTCGTGTCCAACTCTGTGCGACCCCATAGACAGCAGCCCACTAGGATCCTCTGTCCCTGGTGTAAATGCAAAATATCATCATGATTAAGCCATACAAACCTCAGTACGTCTTGTTTATAAATGACTTTTCAATGTGTCAAATTATTCTTTTGAGGGAGTTCTGCTTGGGAAAAATGTAAAAGTTAAGAATTGCAGGACAGAGGACTGTTTGGGGAGATGCTTAACCTGGAGATGCTGAGTCAGAGAAGTGAGAGTCTGAGGAGAGAAGATGATCTATCCCAGATCACTAGGGAGCTTACCCAAGAGGGTTCCATTTGGGGTTGGGGTTCTAACAGATCTAGACACCATCCAGGAGTCCTGCACTGTCTCAGTTTCCACCCTACCCTACTCCAGAAGATCCATCCGTAGAATGAAGATTGGCCCAGGACAGAGCCAAGTACTCCTGAGGTCCTAGGGCTGAAAGAGCAGTCCTCAGGGAGCAGGGGAAGGTGGATGGAAGACGGGAACTCAGATAGTGAGGCTACGGGCCTCACTTCACTTACAATCTTAAAATACTTGCTATACCAACCTCCCAGGTGGCTCAGTGATGAAGAATCTGCCTGCCAATGTATAAGACACAGGTGACATGGGTTTGATCCCTGGGTCTAGAAGATCCTCAGGAGGAGAAAATGGCAACCCACTCCAGTATTCTTGTCAGGAAATCTCACGGACGGAGGAGCCCGCCTGGCTACAGTCCATAGGATTGCAAAGAATTGGACACAACTGAGCATGCATGTGTGAATGCATATCAGCCTCCATATGTAGTTTTGCTCTGTGCTTGTGCCCCAATTTAGGGACAGGCCTGACAGGAGACTATTCCTTCCCAAATACTTCTTTTTCTCATCCATGTAAACAATTCTCAGCCTTATAAATTCAATCAGTAAGTCATATAATGACTTAGGTAGATAAGTCTATTCATGATTTTTCTTCACAAAAGCTAGTAACTTCTATTTCAATCATTGCTAAGCTAAAACAGTTAATAGGCCCCCAAAAGCTCCTGAACTTGTGTCACGGGCTTTGTGATTAGAGAAGGTCTGAGCCATTTTGTACAGACAACACAGAACTCCACTAAAGGTAACGGAGGTATTCCTGTGATTTATGCTAAATTCTATCACAGGACCATTCAAACTGGAAAGATGGCTTCCCCTCCCCACCCACCCCCCCCCCCCCCAAAAAAACAAGAAAGAGTGGTTATGAAGACAACAGAAGAAGCAGCCCTGGAGATCCCGAATCAGGACACTGAATTCTAGTGCAGCTTTGTCTTTAACTATAGCTCTGAATAAAATTTACTCTTTGAGCTTCCGTTTTCTCAGCTGTAAACTGAGGAAGCCAGAATGCACTGGTGAAGTCCTTATAGCCCCAAGTAACCTCTCAGGACCTGTACAGGAACAGGGCGAATAGTACTTGGGGATTCTTGCATGCATACGTGCTAAGTTGCTTTAGTCATGTCTGACTCTTTGCGACCCTATGGACTGTAGCTCACCAGGCTCCATGGGATTGTCCGAGGGATTCTCCAAGCAAGAATACTGGAGTGGGTTGCCATGCCCTCCTCCAGAGGATCTTCCCAACCTAGGGATCAAACCCATGTCTCTTGCATTGGCAGGCGGGTTCTTTACCTGGGAAGCCCTACTTAGGGATTCTTACTTAGGTTCAATATAACAACTTCCTTTAAAAAATATTTTTTTGTATAATATGTCTTTAATAAATAATTTTGCTGTGAAAACAGTAACAGTTTTCAAACCACAAACCTGATAATAACAAAAGTTCATTCCAGCTTTAAAGAAAAACTGCTATGGTTTTAATTATGTGGAAAAACAAAGAAAAGCTTTGGGTAATCAAACCTAGGTGAAGCTTCTTCTTTGACCTTAATATAAAAAAGGATGAAAAAAATCTAACAAACTGCTTTAGGATACTCATTTTCCCACATGATAGAATCCCAAATAGAGTGACACTTATTTTTAAGCCCCTGGAATTCAGAAGGGCTGGTTTTTCTCAATGCATGTTCTCTGCTGAATTTGTTAGTATTCCCACTTGAATAGATCAGTTTGGTAAGGATGAAACAGTGACAAGTCCAAAGGTCATTGAGGAACTGAAGGCCAAAGATGAGAAAATAAGGATGGGAAATTGCTGAGGGATTTTTAAAGAGAAGAGCAACATGAACTGAATGACAAGCAATAAAGATAATACGAGCAGGAGAGTATTTGGCTCACTGGAATGTAGAAATGCAGGAAGCAGGGATTGTTTGGAGGAAAGGTAAGTGGGGTCCAGCTGTGAGATGACCAGAGCTTGGATTTGGCACATGGGACCAAGAGAGAGGGACGACCTGCAGATAACTTGCCAAAGAAGACAAGTCAAGTAAGTGTCAGAATGGGAAAAGAGCCAGTATCCTTAGGCGTCCCATCTACAATCTCCGTTCACTTGAGCACGGTTTCTCTTTGGGGAAAGTAACCTTTGTCCTTTATCCTAAGTACCTTCTAATCATCCACATCCTACTATAAGGTTACATTTTAATGGAAGTCAACTTGGAGACTTCTCCAGTGACATGAAACTGTTTTCTTTCACTCTGTGGTTTAACAGTTTCTCCACAGTTAACAGAGCAGTCTTTTTATTACCAGAAACATGGACCTCATTTGTGGTCTTTAGCCATGGCAAAGCTCCCACTAAAGCCAATGGGAGTTGTGGCTAAGTAAACCTTAGTGAATAATATTCATTTTTATAAGGTTTGGAATATGAAGCAATCGGAATTGTTATTTGCTTATTACATGTTGCCTTTGGTTCCCATGAAGGCATGACCACAAATAGGATGTAGGATCATGGCTTCCTTTAGTACACAACACAAATCCTGAAATTTTGAACAGAAATCATACTTTCTTCAGGAAGGAAATACATACAATTTTAACTAGCTCTTGATTATTGCTTTATAGATTCTCTTTTCTTTGTCCAGCTCGGTTTAACACTTGCAAGTATTTTTATAGCATATTGTTCCTAGAAAAGGAATCCTCTTCTCATTCTTTTACCATTCCTAACAAAGTGTAGTCCTATTCCTCCTGAGTCCTATTCCACCATGAAAAATAAGAAGTAAGGAGAAAGTAGTTTCAGAAAAAAAAAAGCACTATCATTTAGAGAATGCTTCAGAAAAATATTTAACAGTTCTTTGATGCTAAAGCTGAAACTCCAGTACTTTGGCCACCTCGTGCAAAGAGTTGACTCATTGGAAAAGACTCTGATGCTGGGAGGGATTGGGGGCAGGAGGAGAAGGGGACGACAGAGGATGAGATGGCTGGATGGCATCACTGACTCGATGGACATGAGTTTGAGTAAACTCTGGGAGTTGGTGATGGACAGGGAGGCCTGGCGTGCTGCGATTCATGGGGTCGCAAAGAGTCGGACACGACTGAGTAACTGAACTGAACTGAACTGAAATAATTTTATGAGAGTTTATACCAAATAATTAACAGTGCTGTTTGTATTGAGAATTATCTTATTGCAAATCTATGATCTGATGTGAAATGCAATCACAAAATAGGCACCAGCCAATTGAACCTCACCATGTCAGTAGCTGATTACTCTAAATAATGCTCACCATGGCATCAGTGTCATACTAAATATTTGCACAACTAGCCATCCTCTTAATTCTAATTTTGATATTATGTGGTCAAGACTGGGGAAAAATCACATTACAATCCATTCATTGAGCACAAGTAAAAGTACTACTTTAAATATTTTTTCTGTGTTGGTTATCTTAGGAAATATGATGTAAGTTCCACTTGACTGACTGAATGACACTCCCTGATGGAATTACTTTGGCAAACTGAAAACAGGGAGCACCAGTGGCCACTTCTTTCTCCTGGAAATGCTATCTTGCCTTTTCCATGACCCATATCTTTGCTGATTATTATTAATTCCCTACATGTCTGACAACTCTCTTCCAGTGTTTTCTGTCATTTTCTCTTTCACAACCTCCCACAAAAATCTTGTTTCCCTCTTGAAATTTATTTTTTCTGGGTGAACTTAGCCAGATTCACATCTTCAAGCGTCATTTAAACTACAGGTCCCCAGACTGACCACCTGTTTTGCAAATTACGTTTTACTGGAGTTCAGCTGCACTCGTTCATTGCTATGGCTGCTTTCTCACAGCAGTGGCAGAGCTGAGTAGTTGCCACAGAGAGTATGTGGCACGCCACACCTAAAACATTTACTATAGAGTCCTTTAACAGAAAGTTTGCTGACATTGACCTAGAATATGACTGACTCCATAAAGTTGCAGAAGATGGTTGAAAATTCAACATGTCCAAAGCAAAATTTATTTAATACCATTTCAGATACTTGTTTCATTGAATATGCAAAAGTATTTTTATGTACCTTCACTTTTATAGTTCCCATATGTAACTGTTCACAGCAGTGATAATCTCTTTCAAGTTTGAATTCACCACTTGTATATTTATTGAGCTTACCCATGTCTTACATGAATATTTTAGTATCTAATCTCACATTCGGCATTTATTCCTCTAAATACATCACACACCCTGTTGCCAGTAATCTTAAATATCCATCTGTTCATGTGTTCATTGTTTAAATTTCACTGGCATTGTCCATTACCTCATGACAAAGTCCAAATCCTTGGGATGCCATTCAAATCCATTTATTGTACATTCCCATCTTATTGCTACAAGTGTTCTCTCTGTTTTTAAGACACTATTTTCCCAAGCATTTGATATCCTTTCTATCTCATGCATGTCTTTGTTTATTGTTGTCTCTCTTGAAACGCTTTTTCAACTTTTCTTCTCTAACCCTACTCATTTTTTTCCCCCCAGGCTCAACTCAAATGTCAAATTCTCAGTAAAGCAGTAAAGCCATCCTCATCAGGTGAAATTAAATGTTACCTCATTTTGCTTTTACTTGGCTTAGGATGCATTCATCTTTCCTCTAATCTTCAGCAAACTCTCAAAATAAACTTGGTGTGTTCCCCCTCCCCTGTCGTCTTAGAGTCCTTTTCAGGCCATTGCGTGTGTGCATGCTGTCATTCAATCATGTCCAACTCTTTTGCGACCCAATGGACTGTAACCTGCCAGGCTCCTCTGTCCATGGGATTATCTCGGCAAGAATAATGGAGTGGGTTGCCGTTTCCTACCCCAGGGGGTCTACCCCACCCAGTGATTGAATCCCTGTCTCCTGTCTCCTGCATCGGCAGGTGGATTCTTTACCACTGAGCCACCTGGGAAGCCCCATTACTATGAGTCAACTAAAGATGTTCTAAGAGATCATATCTGTGTCATAGCAAGTGATAAACTTTCTTTTCTTTAGAATTAGGGTAAAAAACCTCTTCATATTTATTCTAAGAACCTAGACAGGAATAGGTCTTACAAATCATTTAAACTGCTAAACTGATCTGAACTGATTTAAACTGAGATGGAAATGCAGGATTCCAAGTTAGGAGGAATCACTATAATTTCAAGTATGATTAAAGATTGCTGCTGCTACTGCTGCTAAGTCGCTTCAGTCGTGTCCGACTCTGTGCGACCCCATAGACAGCAGCCCACTAGACTCCTCTGTCCCTGGGATTCTCCAGGCAAGAATACTGGAGTGGGTTGCCATTTCCTTCTCCAATGCAGGAAAGTGAAAAGTGAAAGGGAAGTCGCTCAGTGGTGTCCGACTCTTAGCGACCCCATGGACTGCAGCCCACCGGGCTCCTCCATCCATGGGACTTTCCAGGCAAGAGTACCAGAGTGGGGTGCCATTACCTTCTCCAATGATTTAAGATTACTTAGAGACATACCAAATCTTCTGATTTCAGTGATAAAGTTATGACTATCTGTTGACAAGATGAACAGTGATAATAAATATCATTCATGGATTTTCTAGTTATCAAGAACTTTATATTTTGTCTCATTTAATTCTAAAACAATCTTATCATCATCCCCATCACCATCGTTCTCTCTTCATCCCATTTTAAAAATAAAGAAATCAAATGTAGAAACTTTAGTTGATTTTCTCTAGGTTAAACAAGAATTAAGTGGCAGACCTGGGACAAAAAGTTAGCTCTGTCTAACTCGAAAGCCTGGGTTCCTAACAAAGAAAATATGTTGATCCTTTACTTAGATCCATATTGTTTCCATGATGGAATAAATGAATGGATTCTTCTTCTTTTAAGCAGTATACAGAGAATGGCTACAACATGGAATACTTTCAGAAGTACTTTAGAGTTGGGTAGGTTTGTGATGTCTTCTAGTCATTGTTGCATGGGCCTTTCAGCTAAATCTGTCTCAGTCTTTAGACACAGGATGATGGGCTAAGGGGTTTCAGTTTCCTAAATGATTATCTTCAATGGCATTTACTAGAAACATCCACTGAAGCTTGAGAATTAGGACTGATGATATTTCAAAGATTTTTTTGCCTTCTTTCAACTTGCTTAGTGTAAAAAATCATTTTCTTCATGCTGTTACTTATATGCATTTTCTTAAATCCCTATTTGAGCTGTGTTCAGTTCAGTCGCTCAGTTATGTCCGACTCTTTGAGACCCCATGGACTGCAGCATGCCAGGCATCCCTGTCCATAACCAGGTCCCAGAGTTTACTCAAACTCATGTCCATTGAGTTGGGGATGCCATCCAATCATCTCATCCTCTGTTGTCTCCTCCTGCCTTCAATCTTTCCCAGCATCAGGGTCTTTTCCAATGAGTTAGTTCTTTGCATCAGGTGGCCAAAGTATTGGAGTTTCAGCTTTAGCATTAGTCCTTCCAAAGAATATTCAGGACTGATTTCCTTTAGGATGGACTGGTTGGAACTCCTTGCAGTCCAAGGGACTCTCAAGGGCCTTCTCCAACACCACAGTTCAAAAGCACCAATTCTTCAGTGCTCAGCTTTCTTTATAGTCCAGCTTTCACATCCATACATAACTAATGGAAAAACCATAGCTTTGACTAGACAGACCTTTGTTGGCAAAGTAATGTCTCTGCTTTTTAATAGGCTGTCTAGGTTGGTCATAATGTTTCTTCCAAGGAGCAAGTGTCTTTTAATTTCATGGCTGCAGTCACCATCTGCAGTGATTTTGGAGCCCCAAACAATAGTCTGTCACTGTTTCCACTGCTTCCCCGTCTATTTGCCATGAAGTGATGGGATCAGATGCCATGATCTTAGTTTTCTGAATGTTGAGTTTTAAGCCAACTTTTTCACTCTCCTCTTTCACTTTCATCAAGAGGCTCTTTAGTTCTTCTTTGCTTTTTGCCATAAGTGTGGTGTCACCTGCATATCTAAGCTTATTGATATTTCTCCCAGCAATCTTGATTCTAGCTTGTGCTTCATCAAGTCCAGCATTTCTCATGATGTACTCTGCATAGAAGTTAAATAAGCAGGGTGACAATATACAGCCTTGACATACTCCTGTCCCCATTTGGAACCAGTCTGTTGTTCCATGTCCAGTTCTAAGTGTTGCTTCCTGACCTGCATACAGATTTCTCAGGAGGCAGGTCAGGTGGCCTGGTATTCCCATCTCTTGAAGAATTTTCCATAGTTTTTTGTGATCCATACAATTGAGCTAAACCATCTAACTATAAGACTCTACTTTTTCTAATTCCTATTGTTTATGACCTGTATATCCTATAACTTATGCATGCATCATATATAATACATTATTATATATTATACTTATCATTGAAGACTTTACTATTTTCCTTTCAATGTAAATGTTGGCCATCATCCTAGGAAATTCCAATATTCAAATAACATATCCAGCTTTTGACTTATTTACTTCTCAGCCCTGAGCTCTAAAACCATATTCAAGAAATTGTCCTCACCTGAAACAGTTTTACTTACAAAATCCATAAATCAGATGCCCACTGTTAGAAGGTAAGTCTCTGTGGTTGTCTCACATTTCTGCACATCTTAAAAGTGTGGTATTGATTGCCCTCTTTTCTGAAAAGAAAGTGAAGCCGCTCAGCCATGTCCGACTCTTTGAAACCCCAAGGACTGTAGCCTACCAGGCTCCTTCATCCATGGAATTTTCCAGACAAGAGTACTGGAGTGGGTTGCCATTTCTTTCTCCAGGGGATCTTCCTGACCCAGGGATCAAACCCAGTCTCCCACACTGCAGGCAGATGCTTTACCATCTGAGTCACCAGGGAAACCCTTTTTCCTGAACTATCTTTAAAAGAATGGGTACCTAGAAAATGCTCCAAAAATAGAAATGGTCTGCCTCCAGAACAAGTAGTATGCTTGCTTACACTCTTGAAAGACAGTGCCTCCCTCAAGAGCAAAGGACAGCTGTGTTCACCATACAGTGTAATAAATATAGTACCTTCTACCAGAAGGGCAGGCATGCTCACTGACCATTATAAAACATTTGGATTGCCTAAACTCAACTTTTCTCTCCTGTAATCAACCCACTGCATTTGTAGGTGTGGTCAGCCCTTTGTGTTGCCCTGTGAAAATCAGAGCCTGAAGAACCAGGACAAAACTGAATGCATGTATTCTGGCTCGGAGAAGGCAATGGCACCCCACTCCAGTACTCTTGCCTGGAAAATCCCATGGATCGAGGAGCCTGGCTAGGCTGCAGTCCATGGGGTCGCTAGGAGTCGGACACGACTGAGCGACTTCACTTTCACTTTTCACTTTCCTGCATTGGAGAAGGAAATGGCAACCCTCTCCAGTGTTCTTGCCTGGAGAATCCCAGGGACAGGGGAGCCTGGTGGGCTGCCATCTATGGGGTCACACAGAGTTGGACACAACTGAAGCAACTTAGCAGCAGCAGCAGCATTCTGGCTAATTTTATTCCTGTGAGTAAGCAATCATCATTTATCTACAAACTAAGAGTCTGTGTCTTCCATGTACATTCATAAAAGTATGGCACATAGAGTTAAATCTTGAACATTTCACAGTGCTTGACATCCACTCCGAATACAGTGTCTTGGATAGTCTTCCATTTGGCCTGCTAATCTTGCCTGCCTGTCATATTACTCCCTTTTTTGGCACTCAAATTGCCTCAAGTGCAGATACCCTCTCTTGTCTTAGTTAATCTCTAGTCAATACCTTGAACCATACTGCCGTCATATTCTTTCATTAACTGCACCTGAAAAAAAAAAATCCCAGTTTTCATGATTCCAAGTATCTGCTTTCTCTCTTCCTAAATGCTATTCTCTGAGCACTTCTGGGGTGAAGTGGAGAGGTATAAGTTATACAGAAGATTGGTATCAGAATGACTTAATGAAGAGCAATGTCAAGCATTTCCTGTCTTTCTAGCTATTTCTGAATTTGGAGGAGTACCTTTTGAATTTACCCCATTCCCTTAAACTTCAGTGTTTTGCCTCAACTTTCCTCAGTTTAGTTCAGTTCAGTCACTCAGTCGTGTCCGACTCTTTGCGACCCCATGAATCGCAGCATGCCAGGCCTCCCTGTCCATCACCAACTCCCGGAGTTCACTCAGACTCATGTCCATCGAGTCGGTGATGCCATCCAGCCATCTCATCCTCTGTCGTCCCCTTCTCCTCCTGCCCCCAATCCCTCCCAGCATCAAAGTCTTTTCCAATGAGTCAACTCTTTGCATGACGTGGCCAAAGTATTGGAGTTTCAGCTTCAGCATCAGTCCCTCCAATGAACATCTAGGACTGATATCCCTTAGAATGGACTGGTTGGATCTCCTTGCAGTCCAAGGGACTCTCAAGAGTCTTCTCCACCACCACAGTTCAAAAGCATCAATTGTTTGGCACTCAGCTTTCTTCACAGTCCAACTCTCACATCCATACCTGACCACTGGAAAAACCATAACCTTGGCTAGATGGACCTTTGTTGGCAAAGTAATGTCGCTGCTTTTCAATATACTATCTAGGTTGGTCATAACTTTCCTTCCAAGGAGTAAGCGTCTTTTAATTTCATGGCTGCAGTCACCATCTGTAGTGATTTTGGAGCCCAGAAAAATAAAGTCTGACACTGTTTCCACTGTTTCCCCATCTATTTCCCATGAAGTGATGGACCAGATGCCATGATCTTCGTTTTCTGAATGTTGAGCTTTAAGCCTACTTTTTCACTGTCCTCTTTCACTTTCATCAAGAGGCTCTTTAGGTCTCCTTCATTTTCTGCCATAAGGGTGCTTTATTAGTGGTGCTTTACTAGTGGTGATCAAAATCAGTTCAAAACCAGCCAAGGTGAAATCCTGAGATAATCTAATGCTGTCACAACCTCAGAGAGTTGTGCCACACTCCCTCATGGAGGTGCACCTAGTCCTTCTTTCTGGGGTGCCATCAGAGAGTGGCTCTCTTCTCATCTTGTCCCAGAGTAAAGAGCTTCTGCACACTTAATCACTTCAAGTCCTTTCTCTGATGCACTCTCCCATGAGGTGAGTTTTATTTATCTCAGCTTCTCTGTACTGCTGAAAACCAAGGAGAGAAGGCATCTGTGCAACCTCTTTGAACATATAATAAATTCACTTTCAAGTGAGTGGTAGAAGATTTAGCATGTTAAGAACAATATGGTACAAACTGAATTTTGAAATGTTTGAAATTTTGGCCTCTGACCATCTTCTGTTGTTTCTCATTATAAGCCTATTGAGAGGGCTTGAAGGAAAAACAAACTCTGCTGAAATCTTAAGTCTGGAGTGTTACTTCAAAAATTTTTCTGTTGATAGATAAACCTGGTAGTGAATGCAGGTGGTGCCGTTAAAGACATCCAGAAATGGATTGTGTGTGTGAGAGAAAGAAAAATCATGGATGACTATTAGATTTTTAATTTAGCAACTAGATGAAATGAACGGTAATGCTATTTAATAAGATGGTATAAACGTGAGGAGGAACCAGTCCAGGCCTGGATAATGATAATCCTAATTTAACAAACAAATGCTTAAGTTTATTCATTTATTGAATAAAATGATAATGTAAAACACATTGTCTACACCAGTATTAGTAAAATTCTAAGACATACTGAAAACAGAACTGGACCTGAATCTACTCTTAGATGGGACACTAGCAAATTAATGTATATAAAATACCTCATTTAACACATTAAATTAATGATGTCCATTTATTTTGGGGTGCTTCATAATTTCATAGCACTAAAATTCTTTTCATTTTATAATTTCATGAAGGTAAATTATATGAACAGAAGTTTATAATTTTCACTTGTAATATATCTTTAATCTTTACTGTAATCGTTTTTTGTGTCCTAGTGAGCAAATGTTGCCTACTACAGGGTTTTCCTGAAATGATTAAAATGTTCTAATCCTTTGGCCCAACGGAGGAGTTACTAGACACACATACTGAATGAGCACTAAAATGTGCCTGGTGTGACTAATGAATTGACTTTTTAAATTGTTTTTTAATGATTGATGACTAATGATTATTGTGTCGGACCCTGGAACTGACCTTCATGTGTAGCATTAGGTGATTGTCAAGATCCTTTTTCTCTACGTAAATATCCAATTGATAAAGCACACTTAAAAGACAATAAGACCGTGTTTCCCACTTCATTGCAGGACTCCTTTTGTTATAAAGCAGAGGACCTTAATATGTGGGTTTTCATAGATTCTCTATTCTTTTCTACACTGACAGAACTCTGTGTTAATATGTTTGGCTGCTGCTGCTAAGTCACTTCAGTCGTGTCTGACTCTGTACGACCCCAGAGACGGCAGCCCATGAGGCCCCCCACCGCCCCTGAGTCCCTGGGATTCTCCAGGCAAGAACACTGGAGTGGGTTGCCATTTCCTTCTCCAGTGCATGAAAGTGAAAAGTGAAAGTGAAGTTGCTCAGTCATGTCCGACTCTTCGCGACCCCATGGGCTGCAGCCTGCCAGGCTCCTCTGTGCATTAGTTTCTCCAGGCCAGAATGCTGGAGTCAGTTGCCATGCCCTCATCCAGGGATCTTCCCGACCCAAGGATTGAACCCGTGTCTCCTGCACTGCAGGTGGATTCTTTACCCACTGAGCCACCTGGGAAGCACAAAATCTGATACAGGTATTAATAGGTACCATTTGTTATGAAACAGAGGCAATTAGTTTCTTAAATAATGAATGCTTTGAAAGTATTCACATGTAACAACACCTGAAAGGAAAAGTACGGATATTTAAATTTTTAAATTGAAACCTCTATGCAAGGGAAGGATTGAAGCAATACTTTCTCTTAAGCTGAACTACACAGAAAAGGCAAGTACAATTCTAAGTTATTGGCCAAGGTACAAATTATTGATACTCTTGACTCTGGTGACTCTTATGCCATCTTAGTTATTTCTTCTTTGGAGAGATATGTGAAGAATTCGATTGTTACTTTAAACAAATGGCACTTGGGAAAAATACCTCTTCTTTTCAACTGATTTCTCTTTGGGGACAGATGGTATATTTTAATGAAATTGAGGAGCAAGAAACTATACTTTGTGAATAGTGAATGGAAACAGTGACAATGTACAGGAGAGGGATTAAGTTCTATTACATACTTAATGACATGTTCATCAATATTTTTCATTTGTTGTCATTCAGTTGCTCCATTGTGTCCAAATTTTTGAGACCCCATAGACTGCAGCACACCAGGCTTCCCTGTCCATCACCAACTTCCGGAGTTTACTCAAACTCATGTCCATTGAGTAGGTGATGCCATCCAGCCATATCTTCCTCTGTCGTTCCCTTTACCTACTGCCTTCAATCTTTCCCAGCATGGGGTCTTTTCCAGTGAGTCGGCACTTTGCATCAGGTGGCCAAAGTATTGGAGCTTCAGCCTCAGCATCAGTTCTTCTAATGTATATTCAGGACTGATTTCCTTTAGGATTGACTAGTTTGATCTCCTTGCTGTCCAAGGGACTCTCAAGAGTTTTCTCCAACACCACAGTTCAAAACCATCAACTCTTCGGCACTCAGCCTTCTTTACGGTCCATCTCTCATATCCATACATGAACACTAGAAAAACCATAGCTTTGATAATACAGAACTTGTCAGCAAAGTAATGCCTCTTCTTTTTAATATCCTGTCTAGGTTTGTCATAGATTTTCTTCCAAGGAGCCAATGTCTCTTAATTTCATGGCTGCAGTCACCATCGGCAGTGATTTTGGAGCCCAAGAAAAGAAGGTCTGTCACTGTTTCCATTGATTCTCTATCTATTTGCCATGAAGTGATGGGACCGGATGCCATGATCTTAGTTTTCTGAATGTTGAGTTAGGGGGAACACCTAATTGAGTATACCTGTGGCGGATTCATTTCGATATTTGGCAAAACTACTACAATATTGCAAAGTTTAAAAATAAAATAAAATTAAAAAAAGAAATATCAGAAGCAAAAAAAAATAAATAAAATATAAATAAAACCTTTTAATGTTCCTGCTAAATGAATTCTCATAATGGTTACTTATTAATTACCAAGAGGTAAAATGCTTCCAACACAGACTAAAAATAACCCAAACTGTATCCATTTCTACAAATTACCATACAGAGTGTATATGCCTTTTTTTCACAGGTGTTTAAACATGCCACATTAGGAAAGTCACTGGAAAGACAGGAGATCTTGGTTTCTCCTCATGGACCAGTGTAAATTTGATACAAAAACACCAAAGAAATGCCACTTTCACTTACTTCTTAAAATCAAAACAAAAGTTCTCTAAGCTTTTGTACCCACCTGATTGTTAAGTTTCCGATCTTCATCATTATCAGGGCTTCCCTGGTGGCTCAGATGGTAAAGAATTTGCCTGCAATGCAGGAGACCTGGGTTTGATCCCTGGGATGGGAAGATCCCCTGGAGAAAGAAATGGTTACCCAGTCCAGTATTAAGTGACTGAGGAGTCTGGTAGGCTACAGTCCATGGGAATGCAAAGAATTGGACACAACTGAGCAATTAATGCACATGCACACACACACACACACACACACACACACTGCCAAAAAACTTTTACATGCTTGGTAAGGTCTAGAAAAGTAACTTCACACTCTCTTTTTTTTAAATCTTGCAAACATGAGTATCAGTTCAGTTCAGTTCAGTTCAGCTGCTCAGTCATGTCCAACTCTTTGCGACCCTATGGACTGCAGCATGCCAGGCTTTGTTGTCCATCACCAACTCCCGGAGTTTACTCAAACTCAGATCCAAATCAGTGATGCCATCCAATCATCTCATCCTCTGTTGTCCCCTTCTCCTCCTGCCTTCAATCTTTCCCAGCAGCAGGGTCTTTTCAAATGAGTCAGTTCTTCGCATCAGGTGGCCAAAGTATTGGAGTTTCAGCTTCAGCATCAGTCTTTCCAATGAATATTTAAGATTGATTTCCCTTAGGATGGACTGGTTGGATCTCCTTGCTGTTCAATGGACTCTCAAGAGTCTTCTACAACACCACAGTTCAAAAGCATCAATTCTTTGGCACTCAGCTTTCCTTTTAGTCCAACTCTCATATCCATACATGACTACTTTTTTAAACTCTTCAAAGAATTTAAAAAAGCAGGGTGAGAATATACAGCCTTGAAGTACTCCTTTCCCAATTTGGAACCAGTCTATTGTTCCATGTACAGTTATAACCCCACCATAGAGCTGCCAGAACTTACACAGGACTGGGGTAAGAGGCTCTTGGAGGGCACAAACAAAACCTTATGAGCACCAGGACCCAGGAGAAAGGAGCAGTGACCCCACGAGAGACTGACCCAGAGTTGCCCATGAGGGTCCAGGAGTCTTCGGCGGAGGCATGGGTCGGCTGTGGCCTGCTGCAGGGTTGGGGGCACTGAGTGTAGCAGTGAGTGAATGGGACCTTTTGAAGGAGGTCGCCATTATCTTTATTACCTCCACCATAGTTTGGCTTCAGGTCACATAACAGAGAGGAAGACAGCCCTGCCCATCAACAAAAAATTGGATTGAAGATTTATTGAGCATGGCCCTACCCATCAGAACAAGACCCAGTTTCCTCCTCACTCAGTGTTTCCCATCAAGAAGGTTCCATAAGACTCCTACTATTCTTCTCCATCAGAGGGCAGACAGACTGAAAACCACAATCACAGAAAACATGAGTATAAGGGGATATAAAAATATGACCCTTCCTTCTTCAGTTTCCACTGAGGTCCCAATTAGTTATATTACATTAATATAAGAGATAAACCTGAAAATTTTCAAAGGAAATAGCCAAGAACCTGTTTTCTGACTCTTTTTACCTACTAGAAACACAAGAAAGTTCAGAGGGTGGAAAAAGGAGGACTTATGGGTGAGACAGAGAGAACTCTGAAACTGAATCCATCTCTTGCCCAGGAAATCTTGGGAGCAAGTAAAAGGCTGCCAAATTGTTTGTGTGGGGAAGCCTAGATGCAGGGGAGATATTATTGCCCAGATATTATTCAGTTTTATTGGGCAGAGGAGTCACATGTATTTCCTATATCCAGTAGTGGGCCATGCAAGATGGAGGGTTCATGGGGATTCCAGTTCAACAGGGCTGAGAGCAGAAATCTCAGCAGAAGGAGACTGGATGGATACTAAAAGATACCCAGGGATGAGACAAGAGTCCCAGTAGACCAGGTGGGGGACACAAGACACATTTTCAGGAGAGCAGGAGTCTGCTGGATCACATTAAGATCGCCAAGAAGCTTTATCAAAGAGAATTCACTTTAGTACTTGCCAAGCCCAGAGGATAGAAAGCCCTCAGTGTGGAGTGATACATGTCCTCCTACCCCACCTACCTCTCCTCTTCTCGACCATTTTAGATCCTTGTTGTTCAGTTGCTCTGTTGTGTCTGACTCTTTGTGACTCCATGGACTTCAGCACACCGGGCTTCCCTGTCCTTTATTATCTCCTGGAGTTTGCTCAAACTCATGTCCATTGAGTTGGTGATGCCATTCAACCATCTCATCCTCTGTTGCCCTCTTCTCCTCTTGCCTTCAATCTTTCCCAGGTCTTTTCCAATAAGTTGGCTCTTTGCACCAGGTAGCCAAAGTATTGGAGCTTCAGCTTCAGCATCAGTCCTTCCAATGAATATTCAGGACTGATTTTCTTTAGGATGGACTGGCTTGATATCCTTGAAGTACAAAGGACTCTCAGGAGTCTTCTCCAACACCCCAGTTTGAAAGCATCAATTTTTTGACCCTCAATTTTAGATCTTTGTTTAGAGTGAAATAGCACTTCAGAGTGTCCGAGAACAGCAAGCAGCAACTGGAAGCAGAGGGCTCATGATCTCTTATTTGTTGGCTTTTACTTGTTGGCTTCTCACTAAAGGTTGGTTTCAGCTGCTAAAGATGAGACTAAATGCTAGATAAGGTTTGAAGTGGCAATATTTATTGAACTGAAGCTGTACTTGTAACTAGTGACCAAAAGGCATTCTGTTAACTAAAAATCAGCAGAAAAGCCCTGAAAGTAACTGAAGTTTTCATCGTGGGGGAGGGGGGCATTATTCTGCACTAAATAAAGTTTAAGGATCCAAGGGAGACAAAATTATAAGGGAATTAAGCATAGTGAATATACCAGCTACATGGATAATAACTTCCTGCCCACTTTTATTAAATATGTTATTATTTACTAAAGCTTTAAAAATATATATCAAGATCACTATACATCTGCTACCATTTGGAGTGATCATTCAGGCTCACCAAAAAGATTACTTTATTGAGCACCTATAATATGTGACTAGTCTTTGATGTACAGAGCATAGACTACATGAGAGAGGGTAATGGAAAACAAAACTATAATAGCAAGTTTGGACAAGAATGAAAGGAAACGTTAAGTATGATATCTAATGAGCAGAACTCAGAAATAACATGATCAGAACTGCTCTGGTAAGGTCGTTCTGACAACAATTTGTAGATTTAATTGGCAGAAGGGAATATTTAGAAAGTTATATTTCAAGTTCATGTTTAAATGTTACTTTTCTTTGAAAAATTTAACTCTTTCCTCCAAGAAAAAAATTGATTTTTTCTTTCATTGTATTTTATTAGTGGTTCAATATTTTTTGCATTAGGGTGCTAAGCAGTTTTCAACTTTTTAAAGGACTCCATTTCTGAAAGAGTTTTATCTTTAAGTAGTAGTGTTAGTTGCTCAGTCATGTCTGACTTTTTGTGTCCCTATGGGCAGTAACATGCCAGGCTCCTCTGTCCATGGGATTCGTCAGGCAAGAACACTGGAGTGGATTCCCATTTCCTTCTCCAGAGGATCTTTGCAACCCAGGGATCGAACCCAGGTCTCCTGCATTGCAGGCGGATTCTTACCATTTGAGCTACAAGGAAGATCTTTGTCTTTAAAGAGGTTTGAAATAATGTATACTAGATATGTCTGTTGAAGAATCCCCAATGCATAATGTTCTCAGAAGAGCAGTTAAGAAACCTATTTAACTAATTTGATTCAAAATTTATATAATCATTGAACTTTATTTCTCTGTATATTCTGAGATCTATAAGAACTGAGGCTATACTTTTAACCTATATACCAGTTAAAAATGAAAAAATTATAACTGCAACTTAACTCACAGTTGTGTTCTAGAGAAAGTAAACAGTACTAAAGGATGAGATTACATGGTTCATCAGAGAATTCTGGAAGGTTGGAATAGGCAAAGATGAATGTCAAGCTGAGATTGGAACAAGATCTTGGAGAGAGCTGAATTACTCTAGTAGAGAAATAGATAATTTGGATTTCTAGTGACAATTTCACAAAGGTGGTTGGAAGGATGAGTAAAAAACAAGTAGGGAAGTCACAACCCAGGTGGACAGAAATAACATAGGAAACTTTCAAGAAAAGGAACGTGTACTATGTTCTTTAAACATAATCATGTGCTGTGATGTAAACCCCTCTATCTTTCTAAATCATCAGAAACATCTAAAAAGTCCTGTATTTACGGCTGGGATTGCTTTGTGATTGAAAAGCGGAAATGGAAAAATCAATTCCTTGCTTTTAAAAAGTCTGTTGAGAAGTAACTAAAATGGCTTAGCATAAGATCTGAGTTAGAGATCAGCATGGGGAGTCAACCCTGTACATCTGCAGAGTATGTCTTGAGGAGAGAATTGACTTTTCTATAGAATAGGACTTTAAGCTACTCTTATAGAACATACTTTATTTATTAAGGGGCAGGTGGACTTTAGCTGACATTTGCTAACAGGAATGCCTGATATTTTACCTGAGGTGGTTTAGTCACTAAGTTGTGTCTGACTCTTGTGACCCCAAGGACTGTAGCTTGCCAGGCTCTTCTGTCCATTGGATTCTCCAGACAAGAATGCTGGAGTGGGTTGCTATTTCCTTCTCCAGGGGATCTTCCCAACACAGGAATAGAATCCAGGTCTCCTGTACTGCAGGCACATTCTTTAACAACTGAGCTACAAGGGAAGCCATTCTGTGTGTGTGTATGTGTGTGTGTGTGTGTGTGTATTTTACCTGCAGATATATACACACACATACATATGGGCTTCCCTGGTGACTCAGTTCAGTTCACTTCAGTTCAGTCGCTCAGTCGTGTCTGACTCTTTGCGACCCCAAGAATTACAGCATGCCAGGCCTCCCTGTCCATCACCAACTCCCAGAGTTCACTCAAACTCACGTCCATCGAGTCAGTGATGCCATCCAGCCATCTCATCCTCTGTCGTCCCCTTCTCCTCCTGCCCCCAATCCCTCCCAGCATCAGAGTCTTTTCCAATGAGTCAACTCTTCGCATGAGGTGGCCAAAGTACTGGAGTTTCAGCTTTAGCATCATTCCCTCCAAAGAACACCCAGGGCTGATCTCCTTCAGAATGGACTGGTTGGATCTCCTTGCAGTCCAAGGGACTCTCAAGAGTCTTCTCCAACACCACAGTTCAAAAGCATCAATTCTTTGGCGCTCAGCTTTCTTCACAGTCCAACTCTCATATCCATACATGACCACTGGAAAAACCATAGCCTTGACTAGACGGACCTTTGTTGGCAAAGCAATGTCTCTGCTTTTCAATATGCTATCTAGGTTGGTCATAACTTTTCTTCCAAGGAGTAAGCGTCTTTTAATTTCATGGCTGCGGTCACCATCTGCAGTGATTTTGGAGCCCCCCAAAATAAAGCCTGACACTGTTTCCACTGTTTCCCCATCTATTTCCCATGAAGTGATGGGACCAGATGCCATGATCTTCGTTTTCTGAATGTTGAGCTTTAAGCCAACTTTTTCACTCTCCTCTTTCACTTTCATCAAGAGGCTTTTAGTTCCTCCTCACTTTCTGCCATAAGGGTGGTGTCATCTGCATATCTGAGGTTATTGATATTTCTCCTGGCAATCTTGATTCCAGCTTGTGCTTCTTCCAGCCCAGCATTTCTCATGATGAACTCTGCATATAAGTTAAGTAAGCATGGTAACAATATACAGCCTTGACGTATTCCTTTTCCTATTTGCAACCAGTCTGTTGTTCCATGTCCAGTTCTCAAACTGTTGTGTCCTGACCTGCATATAGTTTTCTCAAGAGGCAGGTCGGGTGGTCTGGTGTTCCCATTTCTTTCAGAATTTTCCACAGTTTGTTGTGATCCACACAGTCAAAGGCTTTGGCATAGTCAATAAAGCAGAAATAGATGTTTTTCTGGAACTCTCTTGCTTTTTCCATGATCCAGCAGATGTTGGCAATTTGATCTCTGGTTCCTCTGCCTTTCCTAAAACCAACTTGAACATCTGGAAGTTCATGGTTCATGTATTGCTGAAGCCTGGCTTGGAGAATTTTGAGCATTACTTTACTAGTGTGTGAGATGAGTGCAATTGTGCGGTAGTTTGAGCATTCTTTGGCATTGTCTTTCTTTGGGATTGGAATGAAAACTGACCTTTTCCAGTCCTGTGGCCACTCCTGAGTTTTTCAAATTTGCCTGGTGACTCAGTGGTAAAGAATTCGTCTGCAATGTAGGAGATGCAGGTTCAGTCCCTCAGTCAGGAAAATCCTTTGGAGGAGGCCATGGCAACCCACTCCAGAATTCTTGCCTAGAGAATGCTATGGACAGAGGAGCCTGGTGAACTACAGTCTATAGGGTCGCAGGAGTTGAACTCTATAGGTCTATAGAGTTGAACATGACTGAAGCAACTTAGCACGCCACACGCATGTGCATATATTGCAAATCTGTGTATTTGTCGTTCAGTGGCTAAGTAGTGTCGGACTCTTTGCAACCTTCAGCACAGCAGCAGTCCCTCACCATCTCCTGGAGTTTGCCCAAGTTCATGTCCATTGAATCAGTGATTCCAACCAACCATCTCATCCTTTGCCACCCTCTTCTCCTTTTGCCTTCAGTCCTTCCCAGCATCAGTGTCTTTTCCAATAAAGTCGGCTGTTCACATCAGGTAGCCAAAGTACTGGAGCTTCAGCTTCAGCATCAGTCCTGCCAAAGAATATTCAGGACTGATTTCTTTTGGGATGGACTGAATTGATTTCCTTGCAGTCCAAGAGACTCTCAAGAGTCTTCTCCAACACCACAGTTCAAAAGCATCAATTCTTGGATGCTCAGCTTTTTTTGTGGTCCAACTCTCACATCCATACATGACTACTGGAAAAACCACAGCTTTGGCTATACAGACCTTTATTGGCAAAGTGATGTCTTTGCTTTTTAATACACTGTCTAGGTTTGTCATAGTCTTCCTTCCAAGAAACAAGGGTCTTTTAATTTAATGGCTGTAGTCACCACCTGCAGTGATTCTGGAGCCCAAGAAGAGAAGGTCTGTCAATGCTTCCACTTTTTCCCCTTTTATTTGCCATGGAGTGATGGGACTGGATGCAATGATCTTAGTTTTTTAGTGTTAGTGTTGAGTTTTAAGCCAGCTTTTTCACCTTCTTCCTTCACCCTCATCAACAGCCTTACATGGGACAACTGACTGGTTCAAAATTGGGAAAGGGGTATGAGAAGGCTGTGTATTATCACCCTGTTAATTTAACTTATATGCAGAGGATGAAATGTTAGGTTGGATGAGTTACAGGCTGGAATCAAGATTGCTGGGAGAAATGTCAAGAATCTCGTATTGTCAACAACCTGCATATCATCATATGCAGATGGTACCACTCTAATGGCAGAAATATATGTATATATTCTATATGTAATAATTTATACAATACATACCTACAAATGTAAGTGAAAGTCACTCAATCGTGTCCAATTCTTTGTGACCCCATGGACTGTAGTCCACCAGGCTCCTCTGTCCATGGAATTCTCCAGGCAAGAATACTGGAGTGGGTAGCCATTCATTCCCTTCTCCAGGGGATCTTCCCAACCCAGGGATCGAACAGGGTCTTCTGTGTTGCAGGCAAATTCTTTACTGGCTGAGCCACCAGGGAAGCTCCATATAAATGTAAATGAAGATTTAAAATATTAAATTTTGGGGAAAATCACATATCTGTTTAATTTTAAAACTATAAAGTCCCCTCATGTTACTTCTCTAATCTTAGGTCATGGATTATTATCTAATTATTTGTCTCTCTATATAAATATATATATTCAAAATTTTTGTAATTTATATTCATTAAGTTCTTTTTCATTATTTATTTGTTTACTTTGTTTGTGCTGGGTCTTCATTGCGTGAGCGGGTTTTCTCTAGTTGTAGCAAGCAGGGGCTACTCTTTGCTGTGGTGCATGGGCTTCTCATTGTGGTGGTTTCTCTTGCTATGGAGCACAGGCTTTAGGAGCATGGGCTTCAGTAGTTGTAGCGAGTGGGCTTAATTGCATGTAGAATCTTCCTGGACCAGGGATTGAACCCGTGTCCCCTGCATTGGCAGGAGGATTCCTATCCACTGTACCACCAGGGAAGTCCCTCTATGTATATATTGAAGCATGTGAAATTTGTAGATTGAAAATAGCTGAACATTAGCGATTTCATATGACTAAAACCCACATTTTAACTTTGAATATTAAAAATACTATCCTAAGTTACATATGTAACTGAATTTCATTTTCATGATTTAAATATCTTTAAAAGAACTTGCCATTATAGCTCATAAAAAGTAATTCTTATTAACTAACGAATGATATTCTATGCTATGGAATTAACCAGTGTCTCAGTAGACTGAGAGTACAGTCTCAGTACAACTTTTAGAGTGTTGTATTTTTTTAAACCATAACTTATTGTACATGCTTTCTGGAACAAATGAGTGAGTGTTTCCCTAAGGTAAATCCTAAAAGTAAATCTCTGGGTTCAAAGAATTCACCTTCTTTTTAACTAGATATTACCAAATATCTTATTTATCATCCCAGAAAATATGATGCACTTTTCCTCAATATTAATACTTGATATTTCCCCACTAAATTTCTGGAGTCATTTTTAAAGTTAAACAGATCTTTAATTGCATGAATTTATGTTCGTCTTATGATTTAGTGAGAATAAGATCTGCACTGGCTATTCAAAGGAGTGCCTGTAAATTCTGCAGAAAAACATGGTCTTTCCCTTACCTAAGAAATCCAAGACTTTTAAATATGAACATTTCCTAAATACCCAAAACACTTACGTGTAAAAAGGAAATGGCTTTTATATGTGAGGCCAGATGATTTAAGTTGTTAAATTCTTGGCAAGTGTTATTTTCAACTTTCTCTCCCCTCTCCAAATACGATCAGTTATAATTTATTAACTTAATAAGCATTTGAAGTCTTAAATGTGTTTCCTAAAAATGAATGATTTCTGTTTTAAATAAAACATTTTTATTCCTGGCCAGAATGTAACCATCAGATTTCACATTTGCTGGTGTTCACTTCAAAGTAGACTATGAATTCTGATAAAGATCCTAGAAATACATTAATTTGAGGATGTAACATAAACCTTGCATTCAAACTTCTGACTTACACAGGTAGGTTTTATTTCTTCCTGAACTGGATGGGGGAACTCTTTTGCCCTCAAATATATCCCAGGTGCATCCTTTGACGGTGCAAAGATAAAAAGCTTCATGGATTTTAGTACCTGGGCTCAGGGTTCAAAACTGGGCTCAGAAAATAGAGTAAGAGTGACCTTTAGTGGCCACTCTGAGTAATCACAAAGGGATGTGATCTGTCTCGGGGGAAAGATGGATAAGTGTATGTGTGCTAGATACTTATAGCAGAGACACAAGTTAGAACTGCTAACTATGACACTGTATATCATTCTATCCTAGCAGAATATCAAAACCCTGTAAGTTCAGGCAGCTGAGAAGTTGTGATTTTAATTGGTAAATGGAAATCTACTCACACCTATTAAAGAGAGTCAGGAACTTCAATACCCAAATCCCGCACACAAAAGGATTGGAAGATGACAATTTAATTGAGGCAAAAATTATTTGCTTTCCACAGATTGGTAAAAGCTACCTGGTAATCTTTTGAACTTCAGAACTAAGCTCCAATGAGAAGAGTAGGCTCAGTAAAGAATCTGCCTGCAATGCCGGAGACCTGGGTTTGATCTCTGGGTTGGGAGAAAGATCCCATTGAGGAAGGAATGGCAACCCACTCCAGTATTCTTGCCTGGAGAATCCCAAGGACAGAGGAGCCTAGCGGGCTACAGTCCATGGGGTCACACAGAGTCAGACATAACTTGGTGAATAAGCGCAGCACAGCAGCACCACTCCTGATCTTGGAAAAGAGCGTCGTCTTCCACTTAAAGTCACTTATTAACGATAATTTAATGCTCAAAATGTACTCCACCCCCCTTTTTTGTTAAGAGACATCAGTATCTACTTCTATAATATCACCTTAAAATAAGGAGAATATCTCCATAATGAAGTCTATATTGAGGTTCTGCTTTTTAAATAACTTAATCTTCAATGGAAGTACTTTCCAGTCAAAGATATGTCAAAATTAGACAAAACCTTGCAATATTCTTATTAAAATTATGTTGTAGCCTTTTTTTCAAATAAAGACTTTCAATGTTATATATATTCTGTATATTCATATAAATGCTTTCAAAAAACCACTGTGCTTTGTTTTAATAAATTGTACCCATTTCTGGTTTCCCTTTCTTATAAAAATCTATCAAACACAACAATGAATTCTGTCAGAAGAAGTTTTCTAAGTTATTTTTTCATGTTATTAAAATTACTTAAAAAACTTTACCTGACAAAATTCATTGTTGTGTTTGATGACAGATTTTTATAAGAAGGAAAAACCAGAAATTGGGTAACACTTTAAGACAGAGTCAAGTTTTCTGAATCAGTATCATTTAGACTGACCCATTCTAAAAATGAATGATATTTGTAAAACACAAAAAATGTATAAAAGCAATGTGGCTTGATGCAATGGCCATTATATTGAGAAAACATTTTTTTGCTCTTATTTGGCATATCAGTTTGCTTCCAGGTACTTGACAAATGGCTTCCTGGTGGCTCAGATGGTAAAGAATCTGCCTGCAATGCAGGAGATCTATGTTTGATCCCTGGTTTCGGAAGATCCCCTCTGGAGAAGGAAATGGCAACCCACTCTAGTATTCTTGTCTGGAGAATTCCACGGACAGAGGAGCCTGGCAGGCTACAGTCCATCAGGTCACAAAGAGTCAGACACAACTGAGTGAGAATCATTCACTCACTCATTTGACAAATAAGAATACTGAGTTAAATAACAGTATGATTTATTTGAAAATAATAATACATGTGCGTATTATAAATCTGAGATAATTACAACAAAAAAAATTGAATAGATAATTGAAATCTAATTTTGGTACTTCCTTCAAGATATATTTAAATATGTTACATATGTATATATATATACACATACACAGAAGCATATGTATATATGCAAATAAAATTCTGACTTAACGACTACTCCATTACCTACTACTATGAGACAAATCTCTCCCTGAGTAACATAAAACAACTGTTAGTAGGTTCATCATTTTGTGGGTGAAGAATTTAGGCACAGAATAGCAGTAATGACTGATTTCTTCTTTAAGATGTCTGAGGACTCAAATTAGATAGCTCTAACTGCTGTGTGTGACTGAAGTGGCTTTAACCCAGGTGGCGCTAGTGGTAAAGAACCCGCCTGCCAATGCATGAAACACAAGAGATTTGGGTTCGATCCCTGGGTCGGGAAGATCCCCTGGAGGAGGTAATGGCAACCCACTCCAGTATTCTTGCCTGGGAAATCCCATGGACAGAGGAGCCTGGTGGGCTACAGCCCATCGGGTTGCAAAGAGTTGGACATGACTGAGCACACATGCATGCATGCACAGCACCACATTGATTTCGTCTGTCAACTGTTTCCTCAATACTTCTCCATATGGCCTCTCCACATGACTAGCTTGGGAGACCTTACACCACAGAAGTATCAGACTGCTTATGCAGTGGTTCAGTATTCCAGGAAGGAATGTTCCAGGAGACACATCTGTCATCATAGCATACTAAATTTACAGTGAGGGACCTAGACTCCATTGATAGGAATGTCAAAGAATTTTTGACCATCTTTAATCTACCACAAACTTGAAAAATTTATGTCTTTGATAAATTTTAGCTATGCCACATAGCTGGAGGAATTCTGGGGCTCTATTTCTACTCTTACACGAGAATTCATACACTGGAAAATAAACCAATTGGGTACTTCCATTATTAGCAGAGACACTAAGGCAATATGATGATAGAATGTAATATGATAAATCTACAGATAAATCTTAAAACTGGTCTTAAAGAATCTTTATTTTTTCAAATTTCCATTTTCTCATACTTTTCCTCAGATTCCAGATATTCTAGGACCAAACATCATTATATAATTTCTTGCCTTTGAGAAGCTTCAGAAACCAAAGGCCAAATACTAGTTACACACTTTTACTGACATTTTTGTCACTATTATTAAATATTTGCATCCAGTTAATTGTGCAATAGCACTGGGAATATAGTAATCAGATATATGTTTCTTTATTTTCATAATAGGAATATTTGGCATTTGAGGAGCCAAATTAATAATACTCTTTACTCACCAAGTTTGAAATGATTTATAACATAAATGTGAGAGTTAGACTGATGAGATTAAAATGTCAACTTAAGTACTAATAAACCTAATTTTTAAAAGTGACTAACTTAAGCAATCAAATCAGCTTGCTTGCCTATCTCCTCCTGAGTTGAACTAGTCCTTGGAACTTCAGATCTTCTAGGCAAGCCTGGAGCAGGCCAGAAGCAGCTGCTGCATGGACAAAGGACAGATCCCAAAAATAGAGAGAGGGGCTAAGTCATACGTGCCCATTCTTTCCTCCCATATCCACCAAGTGGAAAATTTTGAGGAGTAAGGTTTCCTTCTATGTTATTATTGGCAACCGAAATCTAAAACAACAAATAAAACTTCCAAGTATCCATTTTCAAAGTTCTCTCTTCATAGCACACATTTGTTTTAAAAAGCAATTATTATTTTATTCAGTGAAATGGAAAAGCCTTCATAGCAGAGGTCAGAAAATTTGTATCACAGGTGTTTTATTTAAAGGGACGTGTGTAATTAATCTTAAGGTACTAATATCTCACAAGATAGAATTGAAGACAGGAAACGATCAAAAGAGGCAAAGATGATCTTTACATACTGGTAAAGGAACAATAAAGGGGAAAGATATAATTGTTCAGTTCATTATGATGTCATGTTCTATAATATAGCCTCAAAATATACAAAGTTACAACTAACAGAAATGAAAAAAACAGATATATTAACCATTGTGGTTAGAGATTTTTAATATAAACTATCAAAAAGTAAGAAAACCAAGCAGAACCAAAAAAGAAAAAAGACAAATGTAGCAGGTATAAATGATGTAAACTATTAGGTATTTATAAACCTCTAAACTAAGATCATGGCATCTGCTCCCATCACTTCATGGCAAATAGATAGGGAAACAGTGGACACAGTGTCAGACTTCATTTTTTTGGGCTCCAAAATCACTGCAGATGGTGACTGCAGCCATGAAATTAAAAGACGCTTACTCCTTGGAAGGAAAGTTACGACCTACCTAGATAGCATATACAAAAGCAGAGACATTACTTTGCCAACAAAGGTCCATCTAGTCAAGGCTATGGTTTTTCCAGTGGTCATGTATGGATGTGAGAGTTGGACTGTGAAGAAAGCTGAGCACCAAAGAATTGATGCTTTTGAACTGTGGTGTTGGAGAAGACTCTTGAGAGTCCCTTGGACTGCAAGGAGATCCAACCAGTCCATTCTGAAGGAGATCAGCCCTGGGATTTCTTTGGAAGGAATGATGCTAAAGCTGAAACTCCAGTACTTTGACCACCTCATGCGAAGAGTTGACTCATTGGAAAAGACTCTGATGCTGGGAGGGATTGGGGGCAGGAGGAGAAGGGGACGACAGAGGATGAGATGGCTGGATGGCATCACTGACTTGATGGACGTGAGACTGAGTGAACTCCGGGAGTTGGTGATGGACAGGGAGGCCTGGCGTGCTGCGATTCATGGGGTCGCAAAGAGTCGGACAGGACTGAGCGACTGTAATGAACTGAACTGAAACCTAATAAAGAAAAAATGCACTTTTTATCATACATGGACGATTTAAAAAAAAATGATCTGTACTATATTTCAGTGCAGTATTGAATAAATTCTAAAACATAAATAGCATATAGATTATATTCTTTGGTCATAATAGAATAAAATTAAAATTTAATAACAAAAATGCAGCTAACAAAATTTCACTTTTATGGAAACAAAAATCCCATATCCTTGAATTCAAAAGAGAAATAATATGGAAAATTGTGAAGCATTTAGACCTGAAAGACAAAATGTATATGACAGCTGGATGGTACTTAGAGGAAAACTTTAACCTTTAAAAGCATGAATATTTTTGAGGAAGTCAAAATTAATTCAAAGAAATAACAAAAAAAGGGGAATAATTAAGATTATTATGAACAAAACTTGTTAGTAAATTTGATTATTGCACTAAGGGGGATAAACTATGGAGAAAAACATAAAACACCTAAAAAGTACAAGAAGGAATAAAAAACTTAAACAGAACGCTGAGAATGAATGAAACTGAAATGGTTCTCTTAGTCTTATCCTCTCACAAACTTCTCAAAATCCTGATTGTTTGATATTAATTCCTCAAATTTTTTTCAAAATAGTTCAATGTTTCTTAAATATTTTAAAAATGGTTATTTTTATATTATATGTGTTTCTAGAAAATAAAAGCTGCAAAGGCCCTTCAGTTTATTCTATAGGGTTAAGAATAATCTTGATACCACAACTAGCAAGAACAATAATAAAAAGTAAGTACATATTGAATAATTTGTCTTAGGAACAGAGAGACAAATACACTAAACAAAATGTTAACTAAGTCTAACAATATATCACAAAATATATTGTACCATGATCAAGTGACATTCTTGCTGTGCGTGTGCTTAGTCACTCAGTCGTGTCCGACTCTTTGCATGAACTGGAGCCTATCAGGCTTCTCTGTCCATGGGGATTCTCCAAGCAAGAGTACTGGAGTGGAGTGTCATGCCCTCCTCCAGGGGATCTTCCCAACCCAGGGACTGAACCCAGGTCCTCACTGCAGGGGGATTTTTTACTGACTGTGCCACCAGGGAAGGTGGAAAATACTGGAGTGGGTAGGATATCCCTTTTACTGGGGAACTTCTCCACCCAGGAATCAAACCAGGGTCTCCTGCATTGCAGGCAGTTTCTTTACCAGCTGAGCTACCAGGGAAGCCCATTTTTATCCCGGGAATAAAAAGATAATTGATAGTAGGAATTCTTTCTTTGTAAATACCTTCATTGATAAACTGAGGGAGAAAAATCGTATGAGTATCTTAAAAAACAGAAAAATTAATTTGATAGTAAGGACCTATTGTATAGCACAGGGAACTCTACTCAATATTCAGTAATGGCCTCTATGGGGAAAAAAATCTAAAAAAGAGTAGATACGTATATAGGTATAACCAATTCACTTTTTGTATACCTGAAATTAACAACCTTGTAAATCAACTATACGCCAATGAAATTTTTTAAAAGATAGAAAAATTAATTTGATAAATTTTAATGTATTATTTAAAATAAATAATTAGAAATCTAGGATTAAAAAGAAATTTTCCTCCTTTTGGAAAGGTTTCATATAACCAAGCACCAGTAAATACTGTACTTGCTGGGGGGAAACTTCAGATGTTTTTCCTTTAATGTCAGGCCTACACATAAAAAAAATAAGCCCTGTATCATTGGCACTCTTTAACTTAGGACTAGGTTTTGGTCAACACCCAAATTTTTAAAAAAAGGAAATAAAATAAGAGGTTTAAGCCTTGGAGAGAAAGATAATTGTAACATGTTCTTACGTATGATTACCTGAAAAGAAAAGCCAAAAAAATCATGAGAAGAAAAACAGAAAAAGAAAATTTAGTACAGTTTCTGAGCACAAAATTGACTTAGGAAAAAAACCAATTGCATTTATCTATTCCAGAAATAGGAAACTGGAAAATGCAAAGTTTCCAGGAATTAACCTTAAAAAGGTCATATAAAACTTCTACAGAGAATTTTATTAATTTAAATAGAATAAAGAGCAAAGGATTTAAGTGCCAATTTACAAATGAAGATTACAAGAGGTTAAAAATGAAGCATACACTCAAACTCATTAGTAAATGCAAAACTCAAAACAATTCTAGATATAAAACTATAGCTACAGATTATATCTATTTACTTATACCATTCATTTAGCAAAATCTTAAGAACTGGAAATGTAAAATACTAGTAACTATAAGAGGTTATAGGTACCCTTAATGCATTGCTAGTAGGAATATACACCCACTTCCCAGACAGCCATTCTGAAGAATCATTGGCAAAAACAAATGCATAGTCCATGACTCTTAAACTTGCTTCCAGATTTATATTCTAGAGAATATAAAGGTAATATGTACAAATGGTGTACAAAAATATGTACAAAAATGTCCAGAACTGTCAGAAGTCATTTGTATGTTCTTTACTGATTGACCTGTTAAATAAATATGGTTAGTACACTTCTAGAATATTGTAACAGCACTTACAGGTCTCAGATTACATAAACAAATAGAAACAAAGATGCGTAAATCTTAAAAGCAAACTGATATGTAAAATAAGAAAAATAACGTATGTATATTATTTTTTACATATACGTTTATTTATTAATTATATGTACATTAAGTTAAAATACATAAGCTCAAAATAGTAATACATATTTTACAGGAATACTTACAAGAAAAAAAATCTAATATATTGAAAGCATTAGAATAGTTCTTTATGGTAGATGGTAAGTAATGGAAAGAAAAGAGTTAATAAATAACACAAAGAGGGGACATCTATTTATCCATTACAATTGTGTAACAAACAGAAGAGCATGACTAATCCAGAGCTATGCACTTGACATCTAAAGGGTAAAAAAGACTTTAGATAAGCAGTGAACCTCTATATGTTTAAAAAGTAAAAAATTTTTATCGTGACTTTTCATCTTGTAACAAGTATTGTGGAGCTTTATTGTTTTAAATAATTAAGTAAAAACTCATTTAACAGATGCCGCATAAACTACAGTGCTCTGAAAGTGAAGAATGGATAAAAGGACCACTATCTACCTCCACAGGATAGGGATCCTTAACTCTTCTCCCAAATGTGATACGTAACTATCTGGCATACTGACAGAATGAGGGTACCAGTTTTGATCATATATTAAACGCTATGACATGTCAGTACTTTCTTATATTCTGACACTCCAATTGATCATCTTGAGCATCCTCTCACTTTGAAGACTATTATTCTAAATAAGCACAAGCTAATTTGATGAACTAATTCTGACTTTGATAAATGATTTTACATGTGTATGTGAATGCGTATATACAATCATCTGCTGAAAATTTTCATAATATATTTTTAGAGAAATACCAAATACTAATTCATTCTATTTTATTTCGCAAAAGCTCTCAAGAATATGCAGTTGATAAAATTCAGCATCCATTTATGATTTAAAAAAATCTCACCAAAGTGGGTACAAAGGAAACAAATCTCAGCATAATAAAAGCCATTTATGACAAACCCACAGGCAACATAATACTCAACAGTGAAAAGCTGAAAGCCTTTCTGCTAAATTATAGAAAAAGACAAGGATGCCCACTCTCATCATTTCTATTCAATATATTATTGGAAGTCCTAGCCACAGCAATCAGACAAGAAAAAGAATAAAAGATATCCAAACTGGACTAGAAGAGGTCAAATTGTCATTATATACATATGATGTGATACTCTATATCAAAAACCCTAAAGACACCACACACAAGATATTAGAACTAAGGAATGAACTCAGCAAGGTAGCAGTATATAAGATAAATATACAGAGCTCTGTGGTATGTCTTTTCACTAAAAATGAAAGATCAGAAAGAAAAGGTAAAAAAAAAAATCCACTTCAAAATCATGTCCAAAACTATCTAGGAATAAAGAACTATACACTGAGAATTATAAAACACTGATAAAGGAACTTGAAGATGCTTCAAAGAAATTAAAAGGTATCTATGCTCCTGGATGGCTATGATGTCCAAAGCAATCTACAGATTTAATGCAATCACTATCAAATTATCCATGATGTTTTTCACAGAATTAGAACAAGTAGTCCTAAAATTTATATGGAACCATAAGAGACATAGAATTACCAAATCAATGATGAAGGAAAATAACAAAGGTGGGAGTATAACCCTCTCAGACTTCAGACAATTCTGCAAAGCTACAGTAACCTAAACATCATGGTAATGGCACAAAAACAGACACACAGATCAAAGGAACAGAATAGAGAGCTCAGTTATAAGCCCACACACCTACTGTCAGTCTTCAATAAGGGAGGAAACAATACACAACTGAGAAAACACAGTCTCTTCAGCAAGTGATGTTGGGAAAGCTGGATCAGTTCAGTTCAGTCGCTCAGTCGTGTCCGATTCTTTGCCATCCCATGAACCGCAGCATACCAGGCCTCCCTGTCCATCACCAACTCCCAGAGTCTACCCAAACCCATGTCCATTGAGTCGGTGATGCCTTCCAACCATCTAATCCTCTGTCATCCCCTTCTCCTCCTGCTCTCAATCTTTCCCAGCATCAGGGTCTTTTCCAAAGTGTCAGTTCTTCACATGAGGTGGCCAAAGTATTGGTGCTTCAGCTTCAACATCAGTCCTTCCAGTGAACATCCAGGACTGATCTCCATCAGGATGGACTGGTTGAATCTCTTTGCAGTCCAAGGGACTCCTAAGAGTCTTCTCCAACACCACAGTTCGAAAGCATCAATTCTTTGGTGTTGAGTTTTCTTTATAGTCCAACTCACATCCATACATTACCACTGGAAAAACCACAGCCTTGACTGCTGCTGCTACTGCTAAGTCGCTTCAGTCGTGTCTGACTCTGTGCGACCCCATAGATGGCAGCCCATCAGGCTCCACCGTCCCTGGGATTTTCCAGACAAGAACACTGGATCAGGTTGCCATTTCCTTCTCCAATGCATGAAAGTGAAAAGTGAAAGTGAAGTTGCTCAGTCGTGTCTGACTCTTCGTGACCCCATGGACTGCAGCCTACCAGGCTCCTCCGTCCATGGGATTTTCCAGGCAAGAGTACTGGAGTGGGGTGCCATTGCCTTCTCTGATAGCCTTGACTAGATGGACCTTTGTTGGCAAAGTAATCTCTTCTTTTTAATATGCTATCTAGGTTGGTCATAACTTTCCTTCCAAGGAGTAAGTGTCTTTTAATTTCATGGCTGCAGTCACCATCTGCAGTGATTTTGGAGCCCCCCAAAATAAAGTCTGACACTGTTTCCACTGTTTCCCCATCTATTTGACCATGAAGTGATGGGACCAGATGCCATGATCTTAGTTTCTGAATGTTGAGCTTTAAGCCAACTTTCTCACTCTCCTCTTTCACTTTCATCAAGAGGCTCTTTAGTTCTTCTTCACTTTCTGCCATAAGGGTGGTGTCAGCTGCATATCTGAGGTTATTGATATTTCTCCTGGCAATCTTGATTCCAGCTTGTGCTTCCTCCAGCCCAGTATTTCTCATGATGTACTCTGCATATAAGTTAAATAAGTAGGGTGATAATACACAGCCTTGATGTACTCCTTTTCCTATTTGGAACCAGTCTGTTGATCCACGTCCAGTTCTAACTGATGCTTCCTGACCTGCATACAGATTTCCTAAGAGGCAGGTCCAGTGGTCTGGAAAGCTGCATCAGTTTAGTGCAGTTCAGTTCAGATGCTCAGTCCTGTCCGACTCTTTGCGACCCCATGAATCGCAGCACGCCAGGCCTCCCTGTACATCACCAACTCCCAAAGTCTACTCAAACTCATGTCCATCGAGTCAGTGATGCCATCCAGCCATCTCATCCTCTGTCGTCCCCTTCTCCTCCTGCCCCCAATCCCTCCTGGCATCATGGTCTTTTCCAATGAGTCAACTCTTCACATGAGGTGGCCAAAGTGCTGGAGTTTCAGCTTTAGCTTCAGTTCTTCCAATGAACACCCAGGACTGAGCTCCTTTAGGATGCACTGGTTGGACCTCTTTGCATAGCCTCATGTAAATCAATGAAATTAGAACACTCCCTCACACCATATAAAAAATAAACTCAAAATGGTTTAAAGACCTACATTTAAGAAATGACACCATAAAACTCCTAGAAGGGAATATAGGGAAAACATTCTCTGATGTAATTTGTAATAGTATTTTCTTATATTAGGCTCCCAAGGCAAAAAACATACAGAAACATAAAAATAAACAAACAGGACCTGCTGCGACCCCATAGACAGCAGCCCACCAGGCTCCGCTGTCCCCGGGATTTTCCAGGCAAGAACACTGGAGTGGGTTGCCATTTCCTTCTCCAATGCATGAAAGTGAAAAGTGAAAGTGAAGTGGCTCAGTTTTGTCCGGCTCTTCACGACCCCATGGACTGCAGCCTACCAGGCTCCTCCATCCATGGGATTCTCCAGGCAAGAGCACTGGAGTGCATTGCCATTGCCTTCTCCAGACCTAATCAAACTAAAAACCACAGCAAAGGAAATTCACAAAATGAAAAGACTGCCTACAGACTGGGAGAAGATATTTGCAAACAATGCAACTGAAAAAGAGTTAATTTCCAAAATAAATAAACAGCTCTTACAACTAAATTATTAAAAAAAAAGACAACACAATTAAAAAATGGGCAGAAAACCTAATAGACGTTTTTCCAGAGAAGACATGCAGATAGCCAATAGGCACATGAAATGATGCTCAATATCACTAACTGTTAGAGAAATGTAAATCAAAACAATAATAAGGTATCACCTTACACCAGTCAGAATGGCTGTAATCAAAAAGTCTACAAATAATAAATGCTGGAGAGGGTGTGGAGTAAAAGGAACACTTCTACACTGTGGGTGGGAATGTAAATTGGTGGCCACTGAGGAGAACAGTACGGAGGTTCCTTAAAACACTAAAAATAGTGCTATTATATGATCCAACAATCTCATTCCTGGGCATATACCTGGAAAAGACTAAACTCTAATTCAAAAAGATACATGCACCCTAACGTTCATACTAGCACTATTTACAATAGCCAACATATGGAAGCAAGAAGTTGTGCATTCCCTGGTTCCTGAATCAGAACTAATGCATTTGTCTGTTGGCAAAACCCTTCCATTGGTCACTTGACCTATACAGTAAGAGCTCTTGTAACAAGAGAGGCCAAGTGAAGCCCCAGAAGCAGTTTCTCTTCCCTCACCAAGATAATAAATCAAAACCGAAGTTCACTCCAGGAGAGGATGCCAGAGACTGGTCTATCATCTTAAAAACTTAAAGGACTCAAAAGTCTCAGGATTTAAAGTGTCTTGATTAGGGTGACCATTACTCAAGTGTAATACATTTGTCAAATCTCACTGACTTAAAATGTGTGCATTTTATTGCATGTCAATGTTATGTTAATAAAGTTGATACTAAACAAAACAAAAACTAGTTACATCAAATTTGGTCAGCCTGTGTGAAGTAGAACTTCTTTTCCAACACATCACATCAAACTGTCCTGTTCTGTTACAATATGTGTTTGTTCAACAAAAACGGCTAAACTTGGCAGAGTTAACTGGGGAAGCTGGCAGTACAGATAGAGAAGCTGGGGAGACATTCCCTAGGCTTAAAAATATCAAATGATATAGAAATTTACCTCTTGGATTAGATTTTCAGTTTTAGTAATACTGGTCTCAATGAATGCCTACCAGTATCCACATCTAAAAGGAAGAAGTACAAACTCAGGATTTAAGAATACAAGAATCAATTCTGGATTTTGATTCTGGTTGCAAATTTCTGTGGAAATTTATCTGTGCTAGTTTTATTACTGAGATTGTTGCTGTTGTCTAATGATTGTACTACAAATTTACAAATATTTAAGTGGTTTGCTTCTAACTTTATTACACACATAAACTCTAGAAATTTTAGTACAATGTACATTTAGTACATTGTATATATGTGCACCGAATTGATGCTTTTGAACTGTGGTGTTGGAGAAGACTCTTGAGAGTCCCTTGGACTGCAAGGAGATCCAACCAGTCCATTCTAAAGGAGATCAGTCCTGGGTGTTCTTTGGAAGGACTGATGCTAAAACTGAAGCTCCAGTACTTTGGCCACCTCATGTGAAGAGTTGACTCATTGGAAAAGACTCTGATGCTGGGAGGGATTGGGGGCAGGAGGAGAAAGGGACGACAGAGGATGAGATGGCTGGATGGCATTACCGACTCGATGGATGTGAGTTTGAGTGAACTCCAGGAGTTGGTGATGGACAGGGAGGCCTGGCCTGCTGCAATTCATGGGGTCGCAAAGAGTCGGAAATGACTGAGCGACTGAACTGACTGATGATAGAGTATGTAGCAGACAGATTTGTTCAAAGATCTTTCAACCTTTTTTTCTTTCAGCACCTACAGGTGATTTTTCACTAGAGCTTTATTACTTTTATATTAAGAAGCTATCGATAAGTTACTTACAAAATCACAGACATAGTTTTACATGCTCTAATAAATATTTCAGTTGCATAAATGAGCTGGTAAAATATGTCTCTATCAGGATCTGGAAATCAAATGCCCTTCAATAGAGGTAGTCAAACATAAATACCCTGAACTGATCACATGAGATTTAGATTTCTTTATTTAAAATAATAAGCACTTTATAATTCAATATTACCCATGGGTATTTCTGCATTTTGTCTTTTATTAGGCCATCACTTTCACCGTAATAGCATGGTTTTAGAACCTGACATTTTTAAAGTGCAGAATGCTATAAAGACCTTTTAATATAATGAGTAAATAACATGGTATATTTACACCCTCATCTTAATAATGGTGCCTTTCAAGCAAATAAGAATGGACTTAAAGAGCCACAGTTATGTTTTATCTAAAGTGTTTCCAATTATAAATTATTTTATTCATTTCATAGACATATATTTCCTAGTAATAGATTGCACTGTTCATTTGCGAATTACGGGTAATTTTCTGTTAGTGATTTTTCTTCCTCACAGCCTTTACTCTGATGCACTGACAGGGCAGCAGCAGAGCCAGGTGCTTTCCCCTGTAGCTTCTTTCCCACAGTGTAACTTGCTTCAGTGCAGGTTACAATTTGGACCTACTGTGCTTCCCAGTATTTCTTGTTGATGATGTTCACCATCAATAAAATGGCTGTTCATCCTTATTTTAAACTAACTCTTTTCCTCATGAACTTTTGAACTTTCGACTGAAGAGGTGGGGCATGTAAATTATCACTAACACCCTGGTAGCATCAGGTCAAAAAAGAAGAGTATTAATGAAATCCAGCCTCCATGTCAAAACTCAACACTGATCCAAGACCTTCTCATGGACACACCCGCATTTACTTCTTATCTGATATTTGAATGAGTCGTCTGTGACACATTTTTGATGAAATATCCATTTGATTATTTGAGAAAAGTAGAGATAATATCACTCTGGTAGTTCCATCATGCCTGTCATTATTTTTGCTCATTAGAATGAATATCCATTTTGAGCTAAATAAATGCTAGTTTTATAAAGTTGTTTAATGAAGAGAATAAGCTTAAACTTTATTTCCTCCTTTAATGGCAACCAGAGGTTATGTTTGTTTAGAAAGTGAACATCTATCCAGATTATACACTCTCACCAGTGCCAGGCCAAAAAACACAGGCCCCAAACCACTCATTCCATAACTCCCTCATTTTCTGACCTATGGCTGTTATTGTAGAAACTGGATCTATTAAGAAATTGCCTCTGGTGCAGTCAGGGAATATCATGGCACCTTGTGCAATAATCTGCAAACAGTGGCTTGAGAAAAATCATATGCAAAGAAATACATCCCAGACTCTGACCTTTCTACACTGTCACAGTGAATGTTTAGATGGGCTTGCTTCCAAAAAAATATAAGAAGTGTATCTGAGAGCTAGGTGAAGTTGGGAAAACATACCTAACAGCTAATGTTGGCATCACAAGAGACAGCGAGGAGTGTGACCTTTGGTCTTAAGCATCAGGAAACCTGAAGTCAAATCCCACCTCATCTATTTAACAGGAGACCTTGTGCAAAATATTGTACTCTTTAAAACTCAGTGTCTCTATCCACAAAATAAGAAAAACATTAGAAACTGCTTCATTAGGTTGTGCTGCCCCAGGGAAGATCCTCAATAAGTATTTGTTGAAGAAGTTTTTAATAATTAAAGTGTTTATTTAACCATATAATGCACATAGATGAATTAGTAAAATACCTAACACATGTCTAATATCCTTTTATTGTTGTTGTCATCAGTTTTATTTCTGCTGTTTTTCACGGAGCTTTACTTGGTCTCAGGAAAAAATGACCAAGATGAAATATGGATCTTATTTCAAGGTCAGTTAATGCTCAGAAGTAGAAGTAGCTACTGCTTTAATGCAGGGAATCAAGGTGCAAGAAAATATACTCTTAGCTCATTCATAGGATGCCCCTCAAAGTCCACAGTGGTTAGGATTTGTTCCTCCTCCTTGGATAGTCAAATGGGAGGATAGTGACTGGTATACATGAGTTTATTTTAACCTAAGGTCATCTAAGTGACATTTCAGAGAGTGGAAAGTAAACTTCCATACAGTATCTACTTTTGGTTGCTTAGAGAAGAGTTTAGCATGAATAAACACGTGGATTGTAGCTTTCTGCTGGTTCCATGGTAGATTGTGGTAACTTATAGCTGTTAAACAAAATATTTAACATATTCAATCATTTTAACTGTATTCAATATTTTCCAACAATTCATTTTCAAAAAGGGCATCCAAAAAAAGTGAAAAAATCTTGCAATTCTGAGTCAACGTCAAAAATAGATTAACTTGGCAAATGCCAAAGACACGGCCCTTTGAAATTGTAGGAAACATACTCTGAGTTCAGAGACTTTAAATGACAAAATAACACTGTGACAAAATCAAAATAATAATGAGAAAAATAATAATATAATGGATTGAATTTTATAATAAAACATCTGATCAACCAAAGATTCAAAAAGTCAAATTCTTCTCTAAAATTTTTAATAAGCCATGCAAAATAAAGCATTTTTACTATAAATATCCTAATGAGATACAGACGATAAGTTTTTAACCTCTTTGGCTAAATGTGTTTCTGTTACAGTTGACAGATATATTTATGTAAAGATTTTTTTTCCCTGACTTAGTCCTATAGACTTCATTGACATTATTTGCTCAGGGTGGAAGAAGCAAAAGCTGAAGCAGTGCCACTTGCTAAATTCAACTTCAAGTTCATTGACAAGTCAGATGGAAATTCAGCCTGAGGACTTTGACTCTCTATTCTTCTGTATAACCACTAGATCATTCTTTTCTTTTAAAAATGTTTTTAAAATACATACTCTAACCTCATTTACCTCATATTTACGCAAATCCCAATTACCTTAATATTGTTTTATTACTTCATTTCTCTTCCCACTCTCTTCTCTCTCTTAATGATCATTCACGATATTCAGGAAATGACTCAAAGAGAACACTTCAAAGTATTATTTTATGGCTCATCATAACAGTGCCTCCTTGTCTTCTCTTCTTTGTTGATTTTTTAACAAAGTGCCCGACAGAGTAAATATTCACATATACATGCTTAACTTTATTTTACATTGTGAAACCTTCACACATTCTTCTCTTTCATGAAAACATTTAAACTTACCTAACCATGACACAGAAGAACATATTGTTTTCTATCTTTACGTTTCATCTTTATCAAAAAGAACACCAAATATCTGAAATAATATGATGATAAAAGAAAGATAAAATTTATTTTTCTAATAGCTTGACTTCGGCCAAGTTTTTAAGACAGAGGAGTGCATCAGCATTACTAATTATGAGATAACTTTGAACGTAATACACCCACTCACCCACAGACACACATATACACTATATGCATACATGGATACTTTTGGGGCTTCTACGTTTCAACTATACTTTGTATGAAACAAACTTGGAAGTTGCCAAATGAAAGCTAAATATATGACCTATCAATAGGCTATTACAACAGCACAGGAAGGAAGGAAGAATGCTAGAATCATTTTTGAGAGTGCTATGGGATATGAGTAGTCAGGATGGATTTATGGAGGTCCAACTCGATGGACGTGAGTCTGGGTGAACTCCGGGAGTTGGTGATGGACAGGGAGGCCTAGCGTGCTGCGATGCATGGGGTCGCAAAGAGTCGGACACGACTGAGCGACTCCACCTTCATGCTTACACCAAACTCATGGGGATAAACTCAAAACACAGGATCCTGAAATGATCTTTGACTTTGGTCCCATTCCTTATAAAAATCTGCATTCTCCATATGATCCATATACCATTATTTTCCCCTCTGTATGGACATTCTGAGGGAGGAGATTCTACTTATAAACTATATCCTGATCATTTGATGATTCTTTTCTGTAATGCTTCAGAAGGCTTCAAACTAATGAACATATTAAATCATGAAAAAAATAAGAGAAACAACTGCAATGGGAATATGGATTATAGAATGTATCTTAGGAGATCAAAACAGATAAATTAACATGATTTCTTCTTATACTTAATGTATGTAATATGGGAAAGTAAAGGGTCTACAAGTATAAAAATATAACTTCTTACATATTTTATTTATATATGGTATGCATGTGTGTGGAGCTGCTTCAGTCATGTCCCACTCTTTATAAGCCTATGGACTGTAGCCTGCCAGGCTTCTCTTTCCATGGGATTCTTCAGGCAAGAATACTGGAGTGGGTTGCCATGCCCTCCTCCAGGGTATCTTCCCAACCTAGGGATAGAACCCATGTCTCTTATGTTTTTACCACTAGCGCCACCTGGAAAGCCCATATGTGGCACAGAGGGAAGTGGAGAAACGGTTTTATTTGAGAAATTTACTTCATCTACTCACCCATTCATTGCTTCAACAAATATTTTTTGAATCTCTCTTATGATTTTGGTAACAGTCTAGATCCTTGGAGTGAAAGAGAAATTGATTCTCTCTTAGAAATCAGAGTCTAGTGGAAGAAACAGGTAATATGCAAACACATAATATCAAATAATGACCAATGCTATTAGGAACAGCAAAGTAGACTCAGAGATGGAGAGTACTGCTGAAAAAGGGTCTTTTTTTTTTTTTAGATGGGAGGCTCATGCACGGCCTCTCTGAGGAAGGACTATTTCAGTAGAGGCATGCATGAAGTAAACAAGGGAGCAATGGTAACATTTAATAGAAGAGTGAATAACTGCAGAAAAGAGAATTTCAGAAGCACTAACTTGGGGAAAAGTTGGCACACTTGAGACACAGGAAGATCAATGTGGTTGATGGTGAATAAGAAAAGGAATAGAAGGAGACAAGACTGGAGGAACAGCCCTGACAAAAGGTTGAGTAAGACGTTATAAGCCAGGGGAAGTTAACTTTTTTATAAGAGTGAGAGAAGTCCCAAAATATTTTGAGAAAAGTGAGTAAGAAAAATCTAACCTGAATTTAAAATTACTTCACTATCTAGTATATGGAAGATTTACTGAAGGATGGAGAGTAGGATAAAGGAGACCTGTGAGGGGGTTCTTTTAGTAACGCAGTAAGAAATGATGGATGGTTTTGATTAGAGCATGCGTTTATGAAGCTATATTACTGACAACTCATATATTTCATTTGGTGTTGGACACTAAGACAGGGAGTCTAGGGACAGGAGCTTGTCTGATGGGAGATTCAAGATTTTGAATTAAAACAGGTTTTGTACTAGTACATGTATTTTAACTAAAACAAATTTTGTCCCATTATATGTATTACAGAGAACATAGAGATAAGAAATAGACAAGGATGTATGGAATTTTCATCCATTATAAAGGACTCATTTAAAGTATTAGGGAAAAGGTGCATTACTCAAATGATTTCAGAAAAGCTCAGCAACTAAAATTAAAGTGATAACTCAAACACATTTATTATGACAAAATAAATCACAGATCAAAGACACAAACAGGTAAAACCCTAAAACTACATGAGAAAACAGGCAGTTTTTAAAAATCCATAGCAGACTGCTTGGAAAGGTAGCTGCTAGTGATTTGACTCATGCCTATATTTTTTGCACACCTCTTCTGCCACCCACGGTGGGAATCTTCCCTCACTTAGAATCTGGGCTGGCAAGGTGATTTTCTTTGGTTAATAGAAGGATGCTATGCCAGTTATGGATCTAGCCTTTTAAGAGCCCGACAGCCTGTTTTTTCTACCTTAGTATTGTGGGCATCATGTAAGAATTTCAATCACCTTGCAGGATAGAATGGTCTTGCCAACACTCAAACATTCTAGTCACCCCAGCTGAGGCAGAAGACATATGAATGAGACCATCTTGTACGTTCCAGTCCCAGCTGAGCTCCTATGGAATAGAATCAAACAGCTCCATGGAGGCAATGTGGAGGGGGTCAGTATTAAGCTGCACATACAGTGGGTTTGCATTAGTCTATGAATCCCAGCTTAGAGGACACAAATATTTTACAATTAGCTGCAAGAAAATCTGCCCTTTCTATGAAGGGAGGTGCTGTCTTTATTTTCCCGGAAAGTAAATGAAACTTTCTTCTGCTTGGGAGAGTTTCAAATCTCTATTTTCTAAAATATTTACTATACAAACATTCTTGAAAAGAGTCTGGGACAGAAGCAGTCAGTGCCCTGTTCATAAAATGTGTAGCAACATAGGAGGTCCATGAAGAATTGACTCCTAGCAAACTCAGGATCTGGAACTAAACTATCCCATCTAGGCTACCTCTAATACTTTCTATCTCTCTGATCATTCATGAATTAATGAATCTCTCTGTCCCTCAGTTTCCTTACATGTAAAATGAATCTAATACCAGTAATATTAAGAATTGAACTGGGCAAAGCATTAGAACAGTGCCAGGATCAAATTGTTCAAAAATATTAGCTGTGATTCTGATCATTCAGCCAACTGAATCCTATACATCCATTAGAAATGAATTAAGTATTACTATGGAATAATATCTAAGGTGTCCTCTAAGTGAAAAAAAAAAAAAAGCAAAGTGCAAGTCACTATAGAACATATTATCATTTGTGTAAAATGAAAATAATAAATAAATATGTATATATATATACACACCCACAGACCCACATACATAGATGCTTGGTGTATATTCCCAGACTGTTTCCAGAATGACACTCAACTACTGGGAACTAGGTTGTCTCCAGTGAGAAGAGATCATGGCTACGGAAGAGGTAGAAGGAAAATACACTTTTTTCTCTATGCTGTGCTGTGCTCAGTCATGTCCAACTCTTTGTGACCCCCATGGACTGATGCCTGCTGGGCTTCTCTGTACATAAGACTTTTCCCAGCAAAAATCCTGGAGTGGGTTGCCATTTCCCCCTCCAGGGGATCTTCCTGACCCAAGGATCAAATCCAAGACTCTTGTTTCTCCTGCATTGGCAGGCAGGTTCTTTACTGCTAGCGCCACCTGGGAACCCCACTTTAGTAACTTTTGACTATCATATGACTGAATTAACTATTTCAAAAAATAAATAAGCTATATTTGAGGTAAAAAATTTGCTTGTTTATGAGGAAAACAATTATTTCTAAGTTGATATTTATGTTAGTAAACACATATAGTATTAAAAACTATTTTAATAAGGCAGAGTTTAGAATTAGTTATACAAAGCTTTGAATAAAAAAGATCTTCCATATCAGGGAAATACAAATCAAAATCACAAGGAGATACCACCTCACACGTGTTAGAAAAGCTATTTTCAAAAAGACAAGACATAGCAAGTGTTGACAAGAATTTGGGAAAAGGGAACCATTGTGCATGGTTGGTGGGAATGTAAATTGGTACAGCCGCTATGGAAAATAGTATGGAAACTCCTCAAGAAATTACAAATAGAACTACTATGTCATTCAGAAATGTAGCTTCTGGATATATATCTGAAGGAAATGAAATCATTACCTTAGAGAAATGTCTAAAATGCAATATTACTCAGGCATAAAAAGAAGGAAATCCTGTCACATGGATGAAACAGAGGCCATTATGCTATGTGAAACAGGTCAGAGAGAGAAAGACAAATACTATACAATATTACGTGTATGTGTAATCTAAAAATGCTAAACTCACAGAAACAGAGAGTATAATGGTGATGTCTAGGGACTGGGATATCTGGGAAATGAGATGTTGGTCAAAGGGCAGAAACTCTCAGTTATAAGAGGAATAAGTTCTGAGGATCTAATATGTTATGGGGAGTATGGTGACTAAAGATACCAATATTGTATTGTATACTTGAAAGTTGCTAAGACAGTAAATATTAAATGTTTTCATAACAATAGCAGCAGCAAAAAGGTAATTATGTGAAGTGATGGATATGTTAACTAACATTATAGTAATCAGTTCACAACATATATATGCATCAAATCATCATGCTGTACATCTTGAATTTACACAATGTTATATGTTTGTTATAGCTCAATAAAGCTAGAAAAAGTTGATCTTCAATATCAGTACAGGTAGTAAAATCACAATCAGGATTGTGTGTTGGGTAGTTTCAAGTTGGATAAACTTAGCTGAACTGATTCAGTGATTTTGGATTCTTGTGGATTTAACTCATCCACTGAAATTTCAGTTTTGTTCTGTTCCAGACTGAAAAGTCTATATGCCAAAGAAAACCAGAACCTTTTTTTCAGGCTCTATTGAATTCTGTGCACTTGTGAAGGGCTGTGGTTTTTATCATCAAACCACAAAAAAAGCAGAATTGAGACATGTGGGCCTTACAGCGATGGTGAAAACTTCACATTAACTATGGATGAAAGGCTCAGCAGAGCTGAGCTATTTCAGATTAAGTTTGCAAATTTATTGTTATTTTCCAGAAAACTAGCCAAGTATTACAAGGGGGAATACCCATCCTCTCCTCCTCCACCACCACATGTTTCCCTTTGCACCAATTGTGACATTAAGATTCTGGCAACTTCGCCCTGGATTTACGGGAATTGGAAAAAAGGCTAATAGGGAGCAAACTCTTGGGCTGTCTTCTTTGATATCCATTCTCAATGAAGTTCACATTTTGAAATATGCTATTGCTGATATCTGCCTCTTGTATGAAATCTCACCCTTAAAATGTCCGAAATCTTTTTGTGATATGGCTAGCTCTCAGAAAATACTGCTGTTGCCAGATTGCTGAGAACCCTTCCTGTTGATGTAATACTTCCCAAATGTCATTCTGTGTTTTAGAATATAGCAAAAATATATTTTGCTATATGTAAATTTTCAATAGAAGAAGTGTCATCCACAGGGCAGTCTTCATCTACCACCCCAGATGGTGACATCTTTGGATAATGACATTTGAAAACTTGAGTTTGAATCTAGATTTTATCCCCCTTTCTTGTTGTGTAAGCTTAGAAAATGACTTCATCTGTATGAGCATCACTTTCTCTAGAAAAAGGAGAACTTATATAGTCACATCAGTCAGATACCTACCCGGAAGGAAAAAGATGTCTCATTCATCAGGGTTGATGAAAGACAGTTTAATGAAGGGACTTATGGATGGGGTTAAAGGAAAACCAGCAAGGTAGTGAAAAAGTCCAGGTCCTCACCCACAAGAATTCATGACTGTACTTACACCTCAGGTGTGAGAAAGGGAGTGGTTTCCTGAAGCCACAAGAACTACACCTGTACATAAAGGCTGCCCAGTAGGAGCTTAGTAAAGACATACTAAATGCAGTGTTTAGGAAAAAACTAGTATGAGCACACCCAATATTTAGCTTAAAAATAAACAACTAAAATACAGATGGAAAAATGGATTTTATAAAGATGTCAACAGTTGGAAACTGGTGTTAATACTGCAGTTTTTCCTTAGAAAGATGATATAACAAAAGAGATTCCCTGGGATTTCTTAAAGTATAAATAGTTAAGTATATTAAAGTATAAATAGTTTTATATATATTTTACCTAAAATATAAAAAAATTTACAAAAGTATGATAGGCAAATCAATGGGAAAATGTGGATAATACTGAAAAAAAAGCTAAATGCAATATGGTAAAAACTACTGGGATGGGGGAAGATAGATTACTCAATAAATTTTGATTAGAAAACTGGTCAACAGTTTGCAGGGGGAAATTGGATGCTTATTCCATAATATACACTAGAGCAAATAAACATCAAAAGAAATGCTATACAGGGCTGGAAATAACTCTGTTAAACCAAAGAAGATGTATACACTATACAGTGGATCTGATCTGTATTTGCTGTTCTCATTATTCAAAATTTCTAAGCATTTTCTATTAATAGTTCCTATTAAAATCTATATCATATACTTTAAGCTATTTAAAAAATTTCTCCTTTCCTTATTATTTTAATATGATTTTTAAAAGTTGTCCACTTTTGTTTCTACCTTACCTATGATGTAAGCAGAGAATATGTTTGCATATTAGGGATTTTAATAAACTAAATGAAACTTGCTAAAATCAACTTGCATTGAGTCATAATTAATTTTCATAAATGCTGCCTGTGTGCTTGAAAGACTATATTCTCCATTTGAAAGACAAATGTTCATTATGTATATTGTTCCTGCAGTCTTTAAACTGGGATGAAAAAGTTTTCAAAAGATAGGCAAAAATTAATTTTTGGAATCTTCATTTGTTTAAGCCTATGTTTCAGAGGTTTCTTTTACTTCAGTTCAATTCAGTCGCTCAGCCATACTGACTCTTTGCGACCCCATGGACTGCAGCACGCCAAGCCTCCCTGTCTATCACCAACTCCCGGAGTTTACCCAAACTCATGTCCATTGAGTCGATGATGCCATCCAACCATCTCATCCTCTGTCGTCCCCTTCTCCCACCTTCAATCTTTCCCAGCATCAGGGTCTTTTCAAATGAGTCAGTTCTTCACATCAGGTGGCCAAAGTATTGGAGTTTCAGCTTCAACATCAGTCCTTCCAATGAACACTCAGGACTGATCTCCTTTAGAATGGACTGGTTGGATCTCCATGCAGTCCAAGGGACTCTCAAGAGTCTTCTCTAGCACCACAGTTCAAAAGCATCAATTCTTTGGTGCTCAGCTTTCTTTATAGTCCAACTCTCACATCCATACATGACTAATGTAAAAATCATAGCTTTGACTAGATGGACCTTTGTTGGCAAAGTAATGTCTCTGATTTTTAATATGCTGTCTAGGTTGGTCATAACTTTCCTTCCAAGGAGTAAGCGTCTTTTAATTTCATAGCTGCAATCGCCATCTGCAGTGATTTTGGAGCCCCCCAAAATAAAGTCTGCCACTGTTTCCCTATCTATTTGCCATGAAGTGATGGGACCAGATGCCATGATCTTAGTTTTCTGAATGTTGACGTTTAAGTCAACTTTTTCACTCTCTTATTTCACTTTCATCAAGAGGCTCTTCAGTTCTTCACTTTCTACCATAAGGGTGGTGTCATCTGCATATTTGAGGTTATTGATATTACTCCTGACAATCTTTTTTCCAGCTTGTGCTTCCTCCAGCCCAGCATTTCTCATGATGTACTCTGCATATAAGTTAAATAAGCAGGGTGACAATATATAGCCTTGACATACTCCTTTTCCTACTTGAAACCAGTCTATTTTTCCATGTCCTTTTCTAACTGTTGCTTCCTGACCTGCATATAGGTTTCCCAAGAGGCAGGTCAGGTGGTCTGGTATTCCCATCTTTTTCAGAATTTTCCAGAGTTTGTTGTGATCCACACTGTTAAAGGCTTTGGCATAGTCAATAAAGCAGAAATAGATGTTTTTATGGAACTCTATTGCTTTTTCTATGATCCAGAAGATGTTGGCAATATGATCTCTGGTTCCTCTGCCTTTTCTAAAACTAGCTTGAACATATGGAAGTTCATGGTTCACATATTGTTGAAGCCTAGCTTGGAGAATTTTGAGCATTACTTTACTAGTGTGTGAGATGAGTGCAATTGTGCGGTAGTTTGAGCATTCTTTGGCATTGCCTTTCTTTGGGATTGGAATGAAAACTGACCTTTTCCAGTCCTGTGGACTAAGTCCAGTCCTCTTTTACTTAGTCAAAATTAATTTCCTAATTGAAACATTATTCTGAAAAAATGCTTTATTTTTAAAAAGTTTACTTTGTTTACACTTTAAAAATAATTTATATATTTGAATGTATTACCTCATTTTATAGTTTTCATATTTTTCCCCTTGCAGCCTCTTAAGTAGATTAATGTATGCAGTTTTTATCATTTTAATTTCCCTTTCTCATAGGTTTAGAAGTTATTCACTTTCTGGTTTTATTCCTGCTTTTGTGGCATATTGTATTATTTTTAAATGACTCATTATCTTTCTTTACCTGTTCTATAGACTCATGTCTTCCGGTGGATTATATTTCTTCCTTTGACATCAGGTTTCAGTATATGACTTGCTAATCAGCACAATTAATTGCCAAGGCATGTATCTGCCAATTCTTTTCTTCCCTGGGCATCTCCTAAGTAAGGGGCTGTTCCTTCAGCCTTAATTTGAAAAGAAGAGGATGTGGAATAGAGCCTTACTAAACCTGTGAAACATGTAAATTAAGCACAGAACTAATACTTGGCTGTTGTAATTTATTATTGTTGTTTCTTTGTAACATGTGTGATCCAGCTTATGTATTTTGACAAATATTCTAAGCAAAGTCTAAAACTGATCAATATCTTTACCATCCTCCCAAATAATATATGATGATAAAAATGGTTTATATGCTACCTTCGACTTTTATGTTAGTTCTACCTTTTTATAAAAATCCTCAAATGAGAAATGATTATTTTTACATCATCACTATTTGTTTAGATTTACCCATGTACTATATTTAACATTTACTATATTTAACTCATGTACTATATTTTACCCATGTACTATATTTAATCGACTGTAGCTCAGTTGGTAAAGAATTTGCCTGCAGTGCAGGAGACCCGGGTTTGATCCCTGGGTTGGGAAGATCCTCTGGAGAAGGAAATGGCAACCCACTCCAGTATCCTTGCCTGGAAAATCTCATGGAGAGAGGAGCCTGGTGGACTACAGTCCATGGGGTCGCAAAGAGTCAGGTACAACTGAGCGACTAACACTAACTAACACTAATATTTAACATTTTATCTTCTCACTATTTCTTTTCTTTTCCATCTTAGTGTTCTGGGTTTGTTTCTCTGCTTCCTCAAGGACATTATCTCACTTCTAGAGTCTAGAAGTTCTTTTGGAGATTGTCTCTGGTAATAAATTTGTACATTTTTTGTTTCTTTGAATATGTCTTTATATGACTTTCGTGTTAATAATAGTTCCACATTACATATAATTCCAGATTCACAGTTATTCTCTTATACATTAAAAATGTTTCATGGGGAGTCTTACTATTGTTTGTTGAGGAATCACCCAGTTAGTGCAAATGTTATTCCCTAACAGTTGATCTCCCTTATTCCACCTTAGCTGCCTTTAAGTTCTATTCTTTGTTTTTCTTCTGATATTTTATTACAATATGTTTGGGTGCATTTTAATTATTATGTTTGGTACATGAAAAGATGTACTAGCCATCAGGGAAATGCAGATCAAAATCACAACACAACATTACTTCACTTCTGTTAGAACTGTTATCAAAAATATAAGAAATAGTAAGTGAAGTAAGTGAATAGTAAGTGAAGTAACCTGGTGAAGATGCGGTGGCAATGGTCGGAAGATAAATTAGCCACTATGGAAAACACTATGGTGTTTCCTTAAATTACAAGTAAAACTACCATATGATCCAACAATTTCATTTTTGAGTATCTGTCCAAAGAAAATGAAAACACTACCTTAAAAACATATATGCATTCCCATGTTCATTGCAGCATCATTTACAATGGTGAAGATATGAAGACAGCCTCACTGTATAACAATGAATGAATGGATAAAGAAGATATGCATGTGTGTGTGTATATATATACACAATGGAATATTATTCAGCTAAAAAAACAAGAATAAAATCTTGCCATTTGTGCCAACATGAATGGACCTTGAGGGGATTATGCTAAATAAAATAAATCAGAAAGAGAGAGACAAATACTATATGACCTTGTTCACATGTGGAATCTTAAAAACAAAACAAAACTGATTTCACAGATACAGAGAATAGACTGGGGCTACCAGAGGCTGGGAGTGAGGAATGGCTGAAATGGTTTAAGGGAGCTAAAAAGATTAACTTCCAGTTACAAAATAAATAAGTCATGGGGATTTAATGTATCACATTGCAACTATAATTACTAACACTGTATTGCATATTTGAATATTGCTAAGAGAGTAGATCTTAAAATATTTTATCACAAGAAAAATCATCCTGTAACTGGTGATGGAATGATAACTAGACTTATTGTGGAGATCATTTTCAATATATATAAATATTGAATTATTATGTTGTACACCTCAAACTAATATAATGTTGTTTGTCAATTACACCTCAATTTTAAGAAAATCTCATAGGAATTATACTGGCCCTTAAACATTTTGATAAACCTAAATACTTAACACAATTTATTTACTATCTGTGAACCATGTCTTTTATAATTACTGTTCTGTATTTTGACCCTTGTACTTACTATTTTTTTGCTGTAAGATAATTTATTACAAAGAAGTTAGTGATCAAAAACCCTTAGTGTAAATATATTTGAAGTTTTGTTTTCTTTATTTTAGTATTATCAATTTTCAATTAGGAAACACACAAACACGAGACACAGATGGGGAAAGTACTGAGAATGGCATGTAGTTCTTTCCAAAGATTAAAAAAAAAACCTGGCTTTTAGAAGACATGCAATAATATTTTTAATGTATCAATTTCTTTTAACAGAATAAATGTAATTTCTAGATCATTTTTTTTCTAACATAAGCAGAGTATGGAAACAGACTAAAATTCAAACCTCAGAAAATAATTATAGGATAAATACTGGAGTCCTTCCTGACCACAGTTTAAATAATAGAGAATAATTTCAGGGCTGAACATTATATCAGTGATGGAGATTTACTTAGGAAAGTAGTGACACAGCGATTTAAATAATTTAAAGAAAGTTGATAGTTAAGTGTGTTAGTTCACAGGAGAATAAAATGATAATTTTGAAAAAAGTCACAGTAATACAAAAGATTCCAAAGACTAACATATTTCTTTCAAAATAATATTTTCAGAAGTTGAGAGGAAAATTTTTCAAATGTATGAATTAATTCCTTTTTGAAGTTAAGGGCTTGACAAAGCTTATTTGGGATTTGACTTCTCAAAAGTAATGTAAAACTGTATGTGAGATGAGAGACCTGCTTTATTCAAAGTACACTGTAGAATCAAAGATAAGTTGCAAATGCTTACAGAATAATTTAGGAAATGGGAAATAGTAAAGGAATTATGTAAACTAAAATAACATAGTATTAAAGAGTCTAATCTATAAAATAATATTTCCTGGATTTAAATCTCTGGTTTCACCACAGCTAATGTTGTTTGACTTTGGACAATTTATTCTCTCTTTGCTTCAATTTCCTATGAATTGGAGATAATGGAATCTGCCTTATAAGATTTTTTTGAATAAATGGATTCATTATTCTAAAATCCTTAGTACAGTGACTGGCATATAGTACGTGCTCAACACATGTGAAATATTGCCATTTATTACTGCCCGCACAGGAGCAGCCAAGAGGAGCTACCCCACATCCAAGGTCAGGAGCAGCAGCTGCGCTTTGCTGGAGCAGCCATGAAGAGATACCCCATGTCCAAGGTAAGAGACACCCAAGTAAGATGGTAGGTGCTGAGAAAGGGCATCAGAGGGCAGACAGACTGAAACCACAATCATAGACAACTAGCCAATATGATCACATGGACTACAGCCTTGTCTAACTCAATGAAACTAAGCCATGCTGTGTGGGGCCACCCAAGATGGACGGGTCATGGTGGAGAGGTCTGACAGAATGTGGTCCACTGGAGAAGGCAATGGCAAACCACTTCAGTATTCTTGCCTTGAGAATTCCATGAACAGTACGAAAGGCAAAAAGATAGGTCGGTAGGTGCCCAATATCCTACTGGAGATCAGTGGAGAAATAACTCCAGAAAGAATGAAAGGATGGAGCAAAAGCAAAAACAATATCGAGTTGTGGATGTGACTGGTAATACAGCAGGGTCCGATGCTGTAAAGAGCAATATAGCATAGGAACCTGGAATGTTAGATGAATCAAAGCATGCATCAAGGCAAATTGGAAGTGGTCAAACAGGAGATGCTAAGAGTGAACATCGACATTCTAGGAATCAGCAAACTAAGATGGACTGCTCAGATGACCATTTTATCTACTACCATGAATATATCTACTACTACCTTAGAAGAAATGGAGTAGCCATCATAGTCAACAAAAGAGTCCGAAATGCAGTAATTGGATGCAATCTCAAAAACAACAGAATGATCTCTATTCATTTGCAAGGCAAACCATTAAATATCACAGGAATCCAAGTCTATGCCCTGACCAGTAATGCTGAAGAAGCTGAAGTTGAATGCCTCTATGAAGACCTACAAGACCTTTTAGAACTAACACCCAAAAAAGATGTCCTTTTCTTTATCAGATCAGATCAGATCAGATCAGTCACTCAGTCGTGTCCGACTCTTTGTGACTCCATGAATCACAGCACGCCAGGCCTCCCTGTCCATCACCAACTCCCGGAGTTCACTCAGACTCACGTCCATCGAGTCAGTGATGCCATCCAGCCATCTCATCCTCTGTCATCCCCTTCTCCTCTTGCCCCCAATCCCTCCCAGCATCAGAGTCTTTTCCAGTGAGTCAACCCTTCGCATGAGGTGGCCAAAGTACTGGAGTTTCAGCTTTAGCACCATTCCTTCCAAAGAAATCCCAGGGCTGATCTTCAGAATGGACTGGTTGGATCTCCTTGCAGTCCAACGGACTCTCAAGAGTCTTCTCCAACACCACAGTTCAAAAGCATCAATTCTTCGGCGCTCAGCCTTCTTTACAGTCCAACTCTCACATCCATACATGACTACAGGAAAAACCATAGCCTTGACTAGATGGACCTTTGTTGGCAAAGTAATGTCTCTGCTTTCAAATATGCTATCTAGGTTGGTCATAACTTTCCTTCCAAGGAGTAAGCGTCTTTTAATTTCATGGCTGCAGTCACCATCTGCAGTGATTTTGGAGCCCAGAAAAATAAAGTCTGACACTGTTCCCACTATTTCCCCATCTATTTCCCATGAAGTGATGGGACCGGATGTCATGATCTTCGTTTTCTGAATGTTGAGCTTTAAGCCAACTTTCTCACTCTCCACTTTCACTTTCATCAAGAGGCTTTTTAATTCCTCTTCACTTTCTGCCATAAGGGTGGTGTCATCTGCATATCTGAGGTTATTTATATTTCTCCCAGCAATCTTGATTCCAGCTTGTGTTTCTTCCAGTCCAGCGTTTCTCATGATGTACTCTGCATATAAGTTAAATAAGCAGGGTGACAATATACAGCCTCGACGAACTCCTTTTCCTATTTGGAACCAGTCTGTTGTTCCATGTCCAGTTCTAACCTGACCTACATATAGATTTCTCAAGAGGCAGACCAGACCAATCTCTTTCAGAATTTTCCACAGTTTATTGTGATCCACACAGTCGAAGGCTTTGGCATAGACAATAAAGCAGAAATAGATGTTTTTCTGGAACTCTCTTGCTTTTTCCATGATCCAGCGGATGTTGGCAATTTGATCTCTGGTTCCTCTGCCTTTTCTAAAACCAGCTTGAACATCTGGAAGTTCACGGTTCACATATTGCTGAAGCCTGGCTTGGAGAATTTTGAGCATTACTTTATTAGCATGTGAGATGAGTGCAATTGTGTGGTAGTTTGAGCATTCTTTGGCATTGCCTTTCTTTGGGATTGGAATGAAAACTGACCTTTTCCAGTCCTGTGGCCACTGCTGAGTTTTCCAAATTTGCTGGCATATAGAGTGCAGCACTTTCACAGCATCATCTTTCAAGATTTGGAATAGCTCAACTGGAATTCTATCAGGGACTGGAATGCAAAAGTAGGAAGTCAAGAAACACCTGCAGTAACAGGCAAATTTGGCCTTGGAATACGGAATGAAGCAGGGCAAAGGCTAATAGAGTTTTGTTAAGAGAATGCACTGGTCATAGAAAACACCCTCTTCCAACAACACAAGAGAAGACTCTACACATGGACATCACCAGATGGTCAACACCAAAACCAGATTGATTATATTCTTTGCAGCTAAAGATGGAGAAGCTCTATATAGTCAGCAAAACAAGACCGGAAGCTGACTGTGGCTTGGATCATGAAGTCTTTATTGCCAAATTCAGACTTAAATTGAAGAAAGTGGGGAAAACCATTAGACCATTCAAGTGTGGCCTCAGTCAAATCCCTTACAATTATACAGTGTAAGTGACAAATAGATTTAAGGGACTAGATCTGATAGACAGAGTGCCTGAAGAACTATGGATGGAGGCTCATGACATTGTACAGGAGACAGGGATCAAGACCATCGCCAAGAAAAACAAATGCAAAAAGGCAAAATGGCTGTCTGAGGAGGGCTTACAATACCTGTGAAAAGAAGAGAAGCAAAAAGCAAAGGAGAAAAGGAAAGATATACCCATTGAATGCAGAATTCCAAAGAACAGCAAGGAGAGATAAGAAAGCCTTCCTCAGTGATCAGTGCAAAGAAATAGAGGAAAACAATAGAACAGGAAAAACTAGACATCTCTTTAAGAAAACTAGAGATATGAAGAGAACATTTTATGCAAAGAAGGGCTCAATAAAGGACAGAAATTGTATGGACCTAACAGAAGCAGAAGATATTAAGAAGAGGTGGTAAGAATACACAGAAGAATTGTACAAAAAAGATCTTCAGAAGCTAGATAATCACAATGGTGTGATCACTCACCTAAGCCAGACATCCTGGAATGTGAAGTCAAGTGGGCCTTAGAAAGCATCACTACAAACAAAGCTAGTGGAATTGATGGAATTCCAGTTGAGCTATCTCAAATCCTAAAAGATGATGCTGTGAAAGTGCTGCATTCAATATGCCAGCAAATTTGGAAAACTCAGCAGTGGCCACAGGACTGGAAATGGTCAGTTTTCATTCCAACCCCAAAGAAAGGCAATGCCAAAGAATGCTCAAACTACCGCACAATTGCACTCATCTCACATGCTAGTAAAGTAATGCTCAAAATTCTCCAAGCCAGGCTTCAGCAATATGTGAACCGTGAACTTCCAGATGTTCAAGCTGGTTTTAGAAAAGGCAGAGGAACCCGAGATCAAATTGCCAACATCTGCTGGATCATGGAAAAAGCAAGAGAGTTCCAGAAAAACATCTATTTCTGCTTTATTGACTATGCCACAGCCTTTGATTGTGTGGATCACAATAAACTGCAGAAAATTCTGAAAGAGATGGAAATACCAGACCACCTGACCTGCCTCTTGAGAAATCTATATGCAGGTTAGGAAGCAACAGTTAGAAAAGGACATGGAACAACAGACTGGTTTCAGATAGGAAAAGGAATACGTCAAAGCTATATATTGTCACCCTGCTTATTTATATGCAGAATACATCATGAGAAATGCTGGGCTGAAAGAAGCACAAGCAGGAATCAAGATTGCCAGGAGAAATATCAATAGCCTCAGATATGCAGGTGACACCACCCTTAGGGCAGAGAGTGAAGAAGAACTAAAGAGCATCTTGATGAAAGTGAAAGAGGAGAGTGAAAAAGTTGACATAAAGCTCAACATTCAGATAACTAAGATCATGGCTTCTGGTCCCATCAGTTCATGGCAAATAGATGGGGAAACAGTGTCAGACTTTATTTTTTTGGGCTCCAAAATCACTGCAGATGGTGATTGCAGCCATGAAATTAAAAGACACTTATTCCTTGGAAAGAAAGTTATGACCAACCTAGACAGCATATTAAAAAGGAGAGAAATTACTTTGTCAAAAAAGATCCGTCTAGTCAAGGCTATGGTTTTTCTAGTAATCATGTATGAATGTGAGAGTTGGAGTATAAAGAAGGATGATCATTGAAGAATTGATGCTTTTGAACTGTGGTGTTGGAGAAGACTCTTGAGAGTCCCTCGGACTGCAAAGAGATCCAACCAGTCCATCCTGAGGGAGATCAGTCCTGGGTATTCATTGAAAGGACTGATGTTGAAGCTGAAACTCCAATACTTTGGCCACCTGATGTGAAGAACTGACTCATTGGAAAAGACCCTAATGCTGGGAAAGATTAAGGGCAGGAGGAGAAGGGGACGACAGAGGATGAGATGGCTGGATGGCATCACTGATTCAAAGGACGTGAGTTTGGATAATCTCCGGGAGTTGGTGATGGACAGGGAGGCCTGGCATGCTGTGGTTCATGAGGTCACAGAGTAGGACACAACTGAGTGACTGAAATGAACTCAAATGCTACGATTATAATGGTTAAAAAACATTTTCAGTACATTACCTTATTATCTTGCCTTCCTGAGGTTCATTACATATAAGTGTTGTGTGTGTGTGTTTGTGTGTGTGTCTCTGTGTTATTTCTTCCTAAACTGTGGTTCAGAAAAGCCAATAAGCAGATATATATTTTGAAGCCTAACTATAAACTAATATTAAGAACTCAGGGTCTCCTAGTGGTTTAGAAGACAGCTAACTGGGAAACTTGTATGCAGGTCAAGAAGCAATAGAACTGGACATGGAACAATGTACTGGGTCCAAATTGGGAGAGGAGTTTGTAAAGGCTGTATATTGTTACTCTGCTTATTTAACTTATACGCACAGTACATCAGTCAAAATGCTGGTGTGGATGAATCACAAGCTGGAATCAAGATTGCTGGGAAAAATATCAATAATCTCAAGTATGTAGGTTGACACCACTTTAATGGCAAAAAGCAAAGAGCTAAAGAACTTCTTGATGAAAGTGAAAGAAGAGAGTGAAAAAGCTGGCTTAAAACTCAACATTCAAAAAATGAAGATCATGGCATCCGTTACCATCACTTCATGGCAAATAGATAGGGAAAAATGGAAACAGTGGTATATTTTATTTTCCTGAGGTCCAAAATCACTGCGGATGGTGACTACATCCATGAAATTAAAGATGCTTGTTCCTTGGAAGGAATGCTATGACAAAACTAGACAGTACATTAAAAAGTAAAGACATCACTTTGCCAGCAAAGGAACATACAGTCAAAGCTATTGTTTTTCCAGTAATCCTGTCCTGACGTGAGAATTGGACTATAAAGAGGTTGAGTGCCAAAGAATTGATTCTTTTCAATTGTGGTTCTGGAGAAGACTTGAGAGTCCCTTGGACAGCAAAGAGATCAAATGAGTCAATCCTAAAGCAAATCAACCCTGGATAGTCACTGGAAGGACTCTGATGCTGAAGCTGAAGCTCCACTACTTTGGTCAACTGAGGCAAGACTCTGTTGGTGGGACAGATTGAAGGCAAAAGGAGAAGGGCACAGCAGAGGATGAGATGGTGAGATGGCATCACTGACTCAATGGACATTGAGTTTGAGCAAACTCGGGAGATAGTGAAGGACATGGAAGCCTGGCATGCTGTAGTTCATGGGGTCGCAAAAAGTCAGACATGACTTAGTGACTGAACAGCAACAAAATATTACAGTGTGTATATATACATACAATATCTTCTTTATCCATTCTCCCGTTAATGGATATTTAGATTGCTTCCATGTCCTGGCTGTTGTAAATAGTGGTGAAATAAACACTGGGGTGCATGTATCTTTTACAATTATGGTTTTTGCTGAGTATATGCTGAGTATTGCTGGGTCATATGGATTTCTAATTTAGGTTTTTAAGGAACCTCCATACTGTTCTCCTTAGCGCCTGTGCCAATTTACATTCCCAAAAGCAGTGTAGGAGGATTTCTTTTTCTCCACACTCTCTCAAGCATTTATTGTTTGTAGATCTTTTGACAATGCCATTCTTATCATTGTGAAGTGATGCCTCATTGTGATTTTGATTAGCATTTCTCTAATAATTAATGATGTTGAGCATCTTTTCAGGTGTTTTTCAACCAGCTGTTAGGTCTTCCCAGATGATTCAGTGGGAAAAGAATTCACCTGAAATGTAGGAGATGCAGGCAGATGCGAGTTCGATTCCCAGGTCAGGAAGATCCTCTGGAGAGGGCATGGCAATCCACTCTTGTATTCTCGCATGGAGAATGCCATGAGATAATCTGGCGGGCTACAATCCAGGAGGTCACACAGAGTCAGGCACGAATGAAGTGATATAGCATGCATACATGCATGACTACTGTGAGTGTGGAAGTGGAAGTGGTAGTTGCTCTTTCATGTCCAACTCTTTTCAACCTTGTGGACTGTAGCTGGTCAGGTTCCTCTGTCCATGGAATTCTTCAGGCAGTATTCTGGAGTGGGTTGCCATTCCCTTCTCCAGTGAATCTCCTTTTGCTTCATTGACTACACTAAAGCCTTGACTGTGTAGATCACAACAAATTGTGGAAAATTCTTAAAGAGATGGGAATTGCAGACCACCTTACCTGCCTCCTGAGAAACCTGTATGCAGGTCAACAAGCAACAGTTAGAACTGGACATGGAAAAACAAACTGATTCACATCAAGACTGTATATTGTCACCTTGCTTATTTAACTTATATGCAGAGTACATCATGTGAAATACTGGGCTGGAAGAAGCTCAAGCTGGAAACGAGACTGCCAGGAAAAATACCAACAACCTCAAATGTGCAGATGATGTCACCCTCACGGCAGAAAACAAAGTGAAAGTCACTCAGTCGTGTCTGACTCTTTGAGACCCCATGGAGTATACAGTCCATGGAACTCTTCAGGCCAGAATACTGGAGTGTGTAGCCTATCCCTTCTCCAGTGGATCTTCCCAACCCAGGAATTGAACCGGGGTTGCAGGCAGATTCTTTACCAACTGAACTAAGAGGGAAGCCCAATGCCAGAACGCAAAGAGGAATTAAAAAGCTTCTTGATGAAGGTGAAAGAGAAGAGTGAAAAACGTTGGCTTAAAACTCAACATTCAAAAAACGAAGATCATGGCATCTGGTCCCATCACTTCATGGCAAATAGATGGGGAAAAAATGCAAATGGTGGCAGATTTTTTTTTCTTGGGCTCCAAAATCACTGTGGATGATGATTACAGCCATGAAATTAAAAGACCCTAGCTCCCTGGAAGAAAAACTATGACAAACCCTAGTCGAGTATTAAAAAGCAGAGGCATCAGTTTGCTGACAAAGGTCTGTATAGTCAAAGCTATGGTTTTTCCCATATGGATGTGATAGTTAAACCATAAAAATGGCTGAGCACCAAAGAATTGATGCTTTTGAACTGTGGCATTGGAGAAGACTCTTGAGAGCCCTTTGGACAGCAAGGAGATCAAACCAGTCAATCCTAAAGGATATCAACCCTGAATATTCATTTTGAAGGACTAATGCTGAAGCTGAAGCTCCAGAACTTTGACCACCTGATGCATTGGGAAAGAAAGACCCTGTTAGTGGGAAAGACTGAAGGCAAAAGGAGAAGGGGGAGACAGAAGGTGAGATGGTTGGATGGCATTACCGACTTAGTGGACATGAGTTTGAGCAAACTTGGGAGATAGTGAAGGACAAGGAAGCCTGGTGTGCTGCAGTCCATGGGGTTGGAAAGAGTCAGACATGACTGGGCAACTGAACAAACAACAACATGATTACTGTAAACCATATTTTAAAAATCAACTAGCTTGATAGGGATTGCATTGAATCTATAAATTGCTTTGGGTAGTATACTCATTTTCACTATATTGATTCTTCCAATCCATGAACATGGTATATTTCTCCATCTACTAGTGTCCTCTTTGATTTCTTTCACCAGTGTTTTATAGTTTTCTATATATAGGTCTTTAGTTTCTTTAGGTAGATATATTCCTAAGTATTTTATTCTTTCCGTTGCAAAGGTGAATGGAATTGTTTCCTTAATTTCTCTTTCTGTTTTCTCATTATTAGTGTATAGGAATGCAAGGGATTTCTGGGTGTTGATTTTATATCCTGCAACTTTACTATAATCATTGATTAGGTCTAGTAATTTTCCGGTGGAATCTTTAGGGTTTTCTATGTGGAGGATCATATCATCTGCAAATAGTGAGAGTTTTACTTCTTCTTTTCCAATTTGGATTCCTTTTATTTCTTTTTCTGCTCTGATTGCTGTGGCCAAAACTTCCAAAACTATGTTGAATAGTAATGGTGAAAGTGGGCACCCTTGTCTTGTTCCTGACTTTAGAGGAAATGCTTTCAATTTTTCACCATTGAGGATAATGTTTGCTGTGGGTTTGTTGTATATAGCTTTTATTATGTTGAGGTATGTTCCTTCTATTCCTGCTTTATGGAGAGTTTTTTTTTTATCATAAATGGATGTTGGATTTTGTCAAAGGCTTTCTCTGCATCTATTGAGATAATCATATGGTTTTTATTTTTCAGTTTGTTAATGTGGTGTATTACATTGATTGATTTGCGGATATTGAAGAATCCTCGCATCCCTGGGATAAAGCCCACTTGGTCATGGTGTATGATCTTTTTAATGTGCTGTTGGATTCTGATTGCTAGAATTTTGTTAAGGATTTTTGCATCTATGTTCATCAGTGATATTGGCCTGTAGTTTTCTTTTTTTGTGGGATCTTTGTCAGGTTTTGGTATTAGGGTGATGGTAGCCTCATAGAATGAGTTTGGAAGTTTACCTTCCTCTGCAATTTTCTGGAAGAGTTTGAGCAGGATAGGTGTTAGCTTCTCTCTAAATTTTTGGTAGAATTCAGCTGTGAAGCCGTCTGGACCTGAGCTTTTGTTTGCTGGAAGATTTTTGATTACAGTGTCAATTTCCGTGCTTGTGATGGGTCTGTTAAGATTTTCTATTTCTTCCTGGTCCAGTTTTGGAAAGTTGTACTTTTCTAAGAATTTGTCCATTTCTTCCACGTTGTCCATCTTATTGGCATATAATTGTTGATAGTAGTCTCTTATGATCCTTTGTATTTCTGTGTTGTCTGTTGTGATCTCTCCATTTTCATTTCTAATTTTATTGATTTGATTTTTCTCCCTTTGTTTCTTGATGAGTCTGGCTAATGGTTTGTCAATTTTATTTATCCTTTCAAAGAACCAGCTTTTGGTTTTGTTGATTTTTGCTATGGTCTCTTTTGTTTCTTTTGCATTTATTTCTGCTCTAATTTTTAAGATTTCTTTCCAATGGTATTCTTCACAGAGCTAGAACAAATAATTTCACAATTTGTATGGAAATACAAAAAACCTCGAATAGCCAAAGCTATCTTGAGAAAGAAGAATGGAACTGGAGGAATCAACCTACCTGACTTCAGGCTCTACTACAAAGCCACAGTCATCAAGACAGTATGGTATTGGCACAAAGACAGAAATATAGATCAATGGAACAAAATAGAAAGCCCAGAGATAAATCCACACACATATGGACACCTTATCTTTGATAAAGGAGGCAAGAATATACAATGGATTAAAGACAATCTCTTTAACAAGTGGTGCTGGGAACTCTGGTCAACCACTTGTAAAAGAATGAAACTAGAACACTTTCTAACACCATACACAAAAATAAACTCAAAATGGATTAAAGATCTAAACGTAAGACCAGAAACTATAAAACTCCTAGAGGAGAACATAGGCAAAACACTCTCCGACATACATCACAGCAGGATCCTCTATGACCCACCTCCCAGAATATTGGAAATAAAAGCAAAAATAAACAAATGGGACCTAATTAACATTAAAAGCTTCTGCACAACAAAGGAAACTATTAGCAAGGTGAAAAGGCAACCTTCAGAATGGGAGAAAATAATAGCAAATGAAGCAACTGACAAACAACTAATCTCAAAAATATACAAGCAACTCCTACAGCTCAACTCCAGAAAAATAAATGACCCAATCAAAAAATGGGCCAAAGAACTAAATAGACATTTCTCCAAAGAAGACATACAGATGGCTAACAAACACATGAAAAGATGCTCAACATCACTCATTATCAGAGAAATGCAAATCAAAACCACTGTGAGGTACCATTTCACACCAGTCAGAATGGCTGCGATCCAAAAGTCTACAAGTAATAAATGCTGGAGAGGGTGTGGAGAAAAAGGAACCCTCTTACACTGTTGGTGGGAATGCAAACTAGTACAGCCACTATGGAGAACAGTGTGGAGATTCCTTAAAAAACTGAAAATAGAACTGCCTTATTATCCAGCAATCCCACTGCTGGGCATACACACTGAGGAAACCAGAAGGGAAAGAGATACGTGTACCCCAATGTTCATCACAGCACTGTTTATAATAGCCAGGACATGGAAGCAACCTAGATGTCCATCAGCAGATGAATGGATAAGAAAGCAGTGGTACATATACACAATGGAGTACTACTCAGCCATTAAAAAGAACACATTTGATTCAGTTCTAATGAGGTGGATGAAACTGGAGTCTATTATACAGAGTGAAGTAAGCCAGAAAGAAAAACACCAATACAGTATACTAATGCACATATATGAAATTTAGAAAGATGATAACAATAACCCTGTGTACGAGACAGCAAAAGAGACACTGATGTATAGAACAGTCTTATGGACTCTGTTGGAGAGGGAGAGGGTGGGAAGATTTGGGAGAATGGCATTGAAACGTGTAATAGCATGTATGAAACGAGTCGCCAGTCCAGGTTTGATGCACGATATTGGATGCTTGGGGCTGGTGCACTGGGATGACCCAGAGGGATGGTGTGGGGAGGGAGGAAGGAGGAGGGTTCAGGATGGGGAGCGTATGTATACCTGTGGCGGATTCATTTTGATGTTTGGCAAAACTAATACAGTGTTTCAGGTTTAAAAAGAAAATAAAATTAAAAAAAAAATCAACTAAATACACTCCTTTTTGCCTGCAATATATGAATAAACTTTTAGATCTTTTATATTCTGCAGTGTATAGCTATTGCAAACTTCTTATGGGTGCTTTAAGAGATGATAACTGAAAACCAACTACATTTCTTCCTAAAGTATTTATAGTCAGTTTTTGCCATGTTGAAAAAGGAAGGAGGGGAGATTGACTTTTGTTTTGAAAATAATATAAACAATGGTTAGCTGCCTATTTTACATGTAATATATAATGATGAAAGAAAAATAAAGAGTTTTAAGTTGTGATGAATTACTCAGAGATGATCAGTGTAAAACATTGGGGATTTACTTCAACAGAGGCATGTTTTAAACAGCAGCCCCTGTGAAGACTCCAACTAAAGGCAATAGGGAGGCTTGAAAGGCAAATAACACCAAGTTTCACAAGCAAAAGTGATTAATCGTTTAAGCAAGTCCTGGCCTTGGTTCAGAAGTGGTTGGTTACAAGAGAGTTTGGTTTGGCCCATGGCTGAGCCCTGAGTTGACTGTTGCATTGAGAAGATGGAGTCTCAGATTTGCCATCAAGATGTTTTTTGTCGATTCTTACTAGTTTTCCAGGAAGCAGTAGCTCTGGCTCTTTCTCAGAGGACCTTGACTGCTTGACCTCTACACCCTCTGGGCTAAAAGCCATTTTAAGAGGCAAGTTTAAATATACATGCTCAAGGCTCAGTGGGAATGTTCTTTATCAATGAGAGAAAATTCCCTGATTCTGTTTTATCCATCTCTGTCAAAAACAAAACAAAACAAAACAAAACATGTGATACTGGAGCACATGTCTTAATAATTCATAAGGTGAATCACAAATATATAGACAAAGGGACTTTGCCATTTATTTTCAATCCTGTGAGAACTGGTAATTCAGGACAGAAACAAGTCAAGCAAACTATATAGAACTTTAAAATGTTTATGTTTGTTTGAGGAAAGAAGATGGGGAGATGCCAAGTCCATATTAATACATTATTGGGAAAAATGCAAATGAAGATTGGATAACAATAAAATCACCTGTTTTCTTGTACTTTAAGACCATGTTGCCACCAGAAGATTGTTTTCATATTAAAAACAAGTAGCTAAACTATAGAGAGTTAGAGATCCTGCTATTTTGGCAGAAGTGCAATAGTGAACCTGTAGATTTTCTTATACAGGTGAATACTCAGTAGGGTAAAATTGAAATAACTGCATGCAAAATACTGTCCATGGGGTTCTCAAGGCAAGAATGCAGAAGTGGTTTGCCATTCTCTTCTCCAGTGGACAAATACCTGAAAAGTATTAACAAAATAATGCAATTCTGAGACTATTGGGGAGATGTGGAATTGTGTATTTATCTGTCACTGCCAGTACTTGCTATGGTTCAGTGAATCAAAGTTATGTAAATAAATTTCACTCATTGATAGCTTTGGCTAAAAAAACAAATTTAAAAACATATAGTTTATAGGGTGTTCTCCTCCCTGCACCATCCTGCTGAATGATAGAAGTGATAACATTTAAGGAAACAGTCTAGGCTTTTGCCTTGGGAAAGGTCAGAGGTAGAGAAATTTTTCTAAGAATGGAGAAGGTCTGTTTGCCTCTGGGCATTGGAGTACATAGGACTGAAGGGAAAGCAATACCAACAACAAAATCAGCCTCCAGATAGCTTTCCTGGGGTGTTGATTTCCCCAAGCTGATTGTCAATACCTCGTTGTACACCAAGGCCTGGAGCGCAGAAAACACCCCTCTCTTTCATTTTTTTTCCTTCAAAAGGCCAAACATGCTGTCTTTGGATAGATTCATTAAAAAGTGAAACAAAATCACCATTTACATCTTGACAGCTGGTAGATTTTATGTGTTCTTACTACTCCTGCCAACTAGCAAAAGGTTTCATTCAACTCAGTCACGGATCCTTGGAGAGCTTCTAGTGTGGAGCCCAACAAAACAGACTGGTAACAATGGCATGGGAGCTGCAGGCATCAGGGTATTATGCCAAGGCATCGGTGTGTAGGAAGTCATCACTTTTTAAAACTTCAGAGAACTACAACAAAAGATCTGAGAGGGCTTAGATCACAGGGAGTTTCTGTGCTACTTGGGATAGAAACCTATCAAAATGTTGTTAATTATATTTACTAGACATTTAAAGTAATAAATGTATTTTAGGAGAACACATATAGCAAAAGGAATCTGAGAATTGAATTATCCTCCATTAAAAAAATAGAGAACAGGATAAGTTGTAATGGGTGGCTGAAAAAAAAAAACAACAACCAGAATTGGAAACACATCAGAACTCCTGGGATTTAAAATACATTTTTTTTTGATTTAAAAAAAAGCTCTAATTTTCTATGAGGATGGGGGTATGTTATGGGTACGGTGGGTATAAAATCATGAGTTATGACCTTCTTTATGTTATTGGCTTGAAAAAACAACTGAATTAAAATATATGCCCATAAGTAATGACCAATTATAAATTAACTAATTATGGCAAAATTTAGATTCCTCTTTCTTATTGTGATTTTCTGTCAGCTTGAACAGGCTCTTGGTTGATTTTAATCAACACTAGCCTTGCAGTGAGAGATAATATGGGAGTAAGGTAACTAAGTGTTAATTATATTTCTTAGCCAAGATTAGTTTACACAGATACCAAGTAACATCATGCTGGAGGCCATGTAGCCTGGAATTATAGATCTACTCTAGAAGTCTCATTTCCTAAATTCCTATCACATTTGTTTGAGTAGATTGACTTCAGGCAAATTACTTAATCTTTCTACACTTCAGTATCTTTATTTACAAACTAGAATAAAAAATAACAGTACCTACTTCATTGTTAATGTGAAGATCAAGTAAGATAACTATATAAAGTTATACATTATAAGCATTCAAAAATGATAATTATAATTATTACTGGGCCATATGGTAGTTTTATTCCTAGTTTTTTAAGGAATCTCCGTACTGTTCTCCATAGTGGCTGTATCAATTTGCATTCTCACCAAGAATGCAAGAGTGATCCCTTTTCTCTTCACCCTCTCCAGCATTTACTGTTTGTAGATTTTTTGATAATGGCCATTCAGACCTGTGTGAGGTGATACCTCATTGTAGTTTTTATTTGCATTTCTCTAATACTATGTGATGTTGAGCATCTTTTCATGTGTTTATTAGCCATTTGTATGTCTTCCTTGGAGCAATGTCTGTTTAGGTCTTCTGACTAGTTTTTGATTGATTGAGCTATTTGTTTTTTTGGTATTGAGCTGCATGCATTGCTTGTATATTTTAGAGACTGATTCTTTGTCAGTTGTTTCATTTGCTATTATTTTCTCCCATTCGGAGGGTTGCTTTTTCACCTGTTTATAGTTTCCTTTGCTGTGCAAAAGAAATGAGACTTTTTAGTTATTTATTTTTGTGTATGGTGTTAGGAAGTGTTCTAATTTCATTCTTTTACATGTAGCTGTACAATTATTACTATTATCTATGGTATATATTTAATTTAATTTACCAGTTTCCAGAAGCGCCACCGTAAATAATATATTCAAGTGCCACACTTACGAATTAGAACTTTGTCATCACCCTTGGCCATGAAGGTCACACAGACGCCACTGCTCAGTTTTGTCCTTAGTGCTTTAAAGTAGAATCAGGATTTTAATTTAGATCCCTATTTTTGGTTTATAGTTAAAACTTTTTTACTAAATGAAGTGGTGTAAAAATAATCCTAGAATCAATTGGAAAGCATATGCTTTGCTTATCTTTTGATTTTTGCATCTATATTTTAACACCTAAAATGAATGTTTTACTGAATCAATTGGTACACATGTACATGTGTGTTTATGTACATACTCAGTTTTTGAGGAAAACATCACCACTATTACCAAGGGCATCTGGAAGGGATCTGTAGCCACTTTGATAACTGAGTCTCAATCCAGCCCAGGAGTATTGCCAAATTAACATGGCTGGCTTCATTAAATTAAACTATGGCTAGGCATAAGAAACTACTGCTGCTGCTGCTGCTGCTGAGTCGCTTCAGTCGTGTCCGACTCTGTGCGACCCCATAGACGGCAGCCCACCAGGCTCCACCGTCCCTGGGATTCTCCAGGCAAGAACACCGGAGTGGGTTGCCATTTCCTTCTCCAATGCTAACCTTCACTATATTACAAAAGATAACTGTTTTGTTATAGACTGGTTCTATTACTTGAACCATTTTCACATGGTTTCAGTTAGTTATTTTTATACACCTGCTATTTTTTTATCTCTACTCCTTATCTCCAGTAGGAGGAATGGCTCAGATTTGCAATTACAGTCCGAAAGAGGACTGCTTTTGGCTCTAAAGCAAAAAAGCCAGGGGCACTGACTTTTCCGGCAAAATGTAATCACGATGGCATGTGTTCAGCCTTAGGTTATTTCAATTATTAAGCCAACAAATTCTTAAAACAACTTGCTTTTAGAAAATCATCTTACTGCTTTTTGCCTGTGCCTATTTGTTGCAGATATATTTGTTTAATGTAATCTCTGGGAGATGGTGAAGGACAGGGAAGCCTGGCGTGCTGCAGTTCATGGGGTCATGAAGAGTTGGACTCAATAGCCACTGAACAGTAACAACAATAGGGCTAATGTCTACCAATTAAATTAATTTGCAGAAAAACAATGAAGTGACTTCTGGTCATTATTATTTTTGTGTTCTTATTTATTTTCGTGTAGAAAGATGACATTTTCCCCCCTCCAACCAGATCTTACAGTGAGAAGTCTAGTGGGAAATGAGCATTGGAATACATTTTTAGATAGCAGACAAGACCAAGAAATCTTTATTGAGAGGTCTATCAGACTTCAACTTTGTAAGTACTAAAATTTCTGGATTGGTACAGAATTACAAACTTCAACGTCTGTGGAATATATTGGGAAGACAAAGTCACAAAAGATGTCATAATAATTCTGTATTTCTGAATTGCTAAACCTCTTTAAATATTTAGCTACAGTTTAAAGTTTATTGTTTTGTAGGCCTGCGTGCTTCAAGAAAAATAAAACTGCCATGATGAAGACTTCTATTAAAAAAGAAAGATGTTTCCAACATCTCAAAGGCAAAATGTTTCAAGATGAAATCTTATTCTATAAGATACCCCCTTTTAGTTATGGCACCATTTTTTCTAAGTTGTTAAAATACAATTTTCCAAAGTTTAAAACACGATACTCATCTAAATATAAAATTAACAAATCTCAACAACTGAATTCAACCCTTTAATCCATTAATGAGGGAAAGAGTCATATGTTACAATTAGTCCAAAAAGTTTTTGAGAAGTTGAGTATCTAAGAGAATTTAATAAAGGCCATTTTGGGTAAGATTTCAAGGTTAGACACAATACTGGTCAACCTCCTAAAGGGCAAAAAACTATAATCTTTGGAGTTATCTTTTATTCTGGACAGAAATTGCTTGTGTATCTACCAGACAATAATCTACAAGTAACCATGTAAATCAGTAAGTCTGAGACTTTAATCAGTTACAAAAAGGGAGTTGAACAAAAGAATATATTCACATAGGTACTTAAGTAATTCCTCAATGGGACTGCCACCCTCATTTCCCAATGATAAGATACAACACATCCCTTTTTGCCTTGTTTTCAACTATTAAATTTTTTTTTAACAAAATAAAGCTATGATTCTCCATGGCTAGGAATACTTTATTTTTCTACTCTAGATTGGATTGTACTGAATCCTGTTGATACTTCTTTCATAGAATCTCCAGCATAATATTCTAAAGTACATTCCATAACAAGGGGGACCCATGGGGAAACACAGAAACGTCAACATGTTCTTTCTTCCATTATCAATTAAATTTGAATCCTGGATACAATTAGAATTAGTAATTGAAAGCGAAGTCACAAAAGAAACGAATCCTGCTGAAATCTTAGAAGTTATCTCTTCCATGTGCAGTCTTAGAAAGAGCTATGATTTCCCCATCCATTTCCCATGAAGTCATGGGACCAGATGCCATGATCTTAGTTTTCTGAATGTTGAGCTTTAAGCCAACTTTTTCACTCTCCACTTTCACTTTCATCAAGAGGCTTTTTAGTTCTTCTTCACTTTCTGCCATAATGGTGGTGTCATCTGCATATCTGAAGTTATTGATATTTCTCCCGGCAATCTTGATTCCAGCTTGTGCTTCATCTAGCCCAGCGTTTCTCATGATGTACTCTGCATATAAGTTAAATAAGCAGGGTGACAACATAGAGCCTTGATGTACTCCTTTTCCTATTTGGAACCAGTCTGTTGTTTCATGTCCAGTTCTAACTGTTGCTTCCTGATCTGCATATAGGTTTCTCAAGAGGCAGGTCAGGTGGTCTGGTATTCCCATCTCTTTCAGAATTTTCCACAGTTTATTGTGATTCACACAGTCAAAGGCTTTGGCATAGTCAATAAAGCAGAAATAGATGTTTTTCTGGAACTCTCTTGCTTTTTTGATGATCCAGTGGATGTTGGCAATTTGAACTCTGGTTCCTCTGCCTTTTCTAAAACCAGCTTGAACATCTGGAAGTTCACTGTTCATGTATTGCTGAAGCCTGGCTTGGAGAATTTTGAGCATTACTTTATTTTGGGGGCTCCAAAATCACTGTAGATGGTGACTGCAGCCATGAAATGAAAAGACGCCTACTCCTTGGAAGAAAAGTTATGACCAACCTAGATAGCATATTCAAAAGCAGAGACATTACTTTGTCAACAAAGGTTCGTCTAGTCAAGGCTATGGTTTTTCCAGTGGTCATGTATGGATGTGAGAGTTGGACTGTGAAGAAGGCAGAGAGCAAAAGAATTGTTGCTTTTGATCTGTGGTGTTGAAGAAGACTCTTGAGAGTCCCTTGGACTGCAAGGAGATCCAACCAGTCCATTCTAAAGGAGATCAGTCCTGGGTGTTCTTTGGAAGGACTGATGCTAAAGCTGAAACTCCAATACTTTGGCCACCTCATGCAAAGAGTTGACTCACTGGAAAAGACCCTGATGATGGGAGGAATTGGGGGTAGGAGAAGAAGGAGATGACAGAGGATTAGATGGCTGGATGGCATCACCGACTCGATGGACATGTGTTTGAGTAAACTCTGGGAGATGGTGATGGACAGGGAGGCCTGGCTTGCTGCAATTCATGGGGTCACAAAGAGTCAGACACAACTGAGCAACTGAACTGAACTGAACTATGATATAGATCAAGGGCAGAAAAAAATAAGCCACCATGTTATTAATAGAACTTTAGTTACAGACAGCTAAGGGGTTAAAGTTCTTTTTCTTTATAAAAGATACTTCATTTATTTATTTACTTATTTTTAATGTCTTTCTTATTTGACATTAGAGTGATAAAATGGATAGACTTTATTCACAATTGGAAATAAGAGACACTCTCCAACTCTAATCCCTTTATAAGGTAGAGCTGAAATCCGGATAAAGTCTGAGAAGAGATGTGTAAAAATGCATTTACTATTAATTTATGGATCAAAATATGAATCTACATCCTCTAAATCTACCCCAAAGGGATTTTCATGTAATATTAAGAAAAGGAATTCTGGAGACAAAACCCAAACTACTAGAATAAGTTCATCATTTCCTTCTACATGTGGGCATAATTATTTACTGTATCTTAAATTCAAATAAGTTAATAATTAACTTCAGAGTAGTGTTATTAAATTAAAATATAATATTAATAATGAGCACCTGGTATGCCTGAGGATTTCTACCTATTCAATAGTTTAAACTATTTTCTTGTATCTCAGCTTAGATTCATAAATCTTCATATGTAACTATCTGATTCTTTTTAAAGAAAGAAGTTTTAGATAACACTGCTATATGATATATAGGAAAGCTGTTAAGAGAGCGTATCTTAAGAGTTTTCATTACAAAGGAAAAGAAATGTTTGCTTCTCTTTTCTTTTCTGTTTTCTCATTTTTTTCTTTTTATTCTATCTATATGAGAAAAGATACACATTAGCTGAAACTATTGTGGTAATTGTTTCATAATATATGTAAATCAAACATGCATTAAACTTACACAGTGATGTATGTCAGTTCTCAATAAAACTGGAAAAATGGATTTATTTTCCCACAGATTGCATGTAAGGGTTGATTTTGCAATTGTTTGAGTTGGCTATTAATAATGCTTTTGGAAATCAGTTTTAAGAGTTCTATCCATGGGAAAATAAACCAATAAAAGCTGAAAGTACATGAAGAAAGCATAACACAAACACTAAGAGGATTTATTTCTAAATTTTGAAATGCATTTTAAGCAGAAGTGCTAACAAACTCATTTCTATTAACACTTTGTGTGATACATGTTTAATTCTAAAGATAACATGCTCCTGTACTGTTGGATGGCCTGGTTTTGCTAAAATTGCAAAATCACTGCGTCTTCAGAATCTTGTGATATATACCTTATATTGCTTTGCCAGGACTGTTACAGTGAGTGAGTGAGCAATCAGTCGTGTCCAATTCTTTGTGACTCCATGGACTGCAGCCGCCAGGCTTCTCTGTCCATGGGGTTTTCCCAGTAAGAATACTGGAGTGGGTTGCCATTTCCTCCTCCAGGGGATATTCCTGACCCAGGGATCAAACCCGCATCGCCTGCATCTCCTACGTTGCAGGCAGATCCTTTACCACTGAACCACTGGGGAAGTTGGGGCTATTATAACAAAGTACCATAAACTGGGAGAATTAAACAACAATGATTTCTTTTCTGACAATTCTAGAGGCTAGAAGTCTGAGATCATGAAGGCAGCAGGATTAGTTTCTTTTGTGGCTTCTTTCCTTGCCTTGTTGAAGGTTGTCTTTTCCTTGTGCCTTCACATGATCTTTTCTCTGTTATGTATCTGTGTCCTAATCCAGATTAGGACCTACCCTAATGACCTAATTTTTAGTTCGTTACTTTTTTAAAGATGTGAATAATAGAAAAAAAAAAAAAAATATATATATATATTGGTTTCTGACCCCAGGTCCTGGTACAGGACTCCTGAAACCCTTATAATTTCCTGAGTTAAAACAGTGTGTTTTTTGCTATAATGAGCTAATTGTAGGCGAGTTCCTGTATGGCTCCTGGATGAGGGCTGGTCACTGGAAAGATCCATCCATGATAAGAAGTGTGGGATTTTCAGCCCGACCCCTCATTCTCTTGAGAGGGGAGAAGGATTGGAAATGGAATTAACGATCAATTGTGCCTATATGGGGGCTTCCCCAGTGGCTCAGCAGTAAAGAATCCACCTGTAAAGAAGGAGCCGCAGAGGGTGTGGGTTTGATCCCTGGGTTGGGAAGAACCCCTGGAGGAGAGTATGGCAACCCACTCCAGTATTCTTGTCTGAAGAATCCCATGGTCAGGTGGGGGCAAAGAGTCGGACCTGACTGAAGCGATTGAGCATGGACACCTATATGATGAAGATGTCATTAAAAGTTCCCAAAATATGGGGTTCACAGGGTTACCAGGTGAGTGAACATAATGGGAAGGTGACATACCCCAAATTCCTAGAGACAGAAGCTCCTGGGCTCAGGATCCTCTGAGACCTCACGCTACATATCTCTTTATCTACTTGTTCATATGTATCCTTTATCATAACCTTTAATAAACTGCAAATGTAAGTAACTCTTCCACTGAATTTTGTGAGCCACTTTAGCAAATTAATCAAACCCAAATAAAGGGTCATGGGAGTCTGATTTATAGAAGCTGTGGTTAACTTGGAAACCTACTACTTGCAGTTGGCATATGAAGTGGGGGAATGGGGAGGAATCTCATTAAATTTAGCCATTAACCTGTGGTATCTGACATTATCTCCAAGTAGATAGTGTCCAAAATGAGTTAAACTGTAAGACACCCATCTGCTATTAGAGATTTTTTGATGAATGATAACCCCCCACACATCTGGTGTCTGAAGTGTTGGAGCTTGGTAGTAGTGTGAGAGTGAAATAGAAACACAGGAAGAAGAACGGAGTTTTTTCCTACTCAGAAATAAAAAGACATTTTTTTTCCTACTTAAGATGTTATCTCAATATACAGTCATATTCTGTTCAGTTCAGTCACTCAGTTGTGTCCGACTCCCTGCAGTCCCATGGACTGCAGCACGCCAGGCTTCCCTGTCCATCACCAACTCCCGGAACCTACTCAAATTCATGTTCATTGAGGCAGTGATGCCATCCAACCATCTCATCCTGTCTCCCCCTACCTTCAATCTTTCCCAGCATCAGGGTCTTTTCCAATGAGTCAGTTATGCACATCAGGTGGCCAAAGTGTTGGAGTTTTAGCTTCAGCATTAGTCTTTCCAATGAATATTCAGGACTGATTTCCTTTAGGATTGACTGGTTGTATCTCCTTGGCAGTCCAAGGGACTCTCAAGAGTCTTTTCCAACACCACAGTTCAAAAGCATCAATTCTTAGGCACTCAGCTTTCTTTATAGTCCAACTCTCACATCCATACATGACCACTAGAAAAACCATAGAGCTTTGACTAGACGGACCTTTTGATACAACTATATACTGAAGTGTTCCAGTATATAGTTCTATCAAAAATATTCAAAATAATCTTGGTACAAGTTCAGTGATTAAATTCTAAACAGATTCATTAATGAGTAATTTTTAATTTCTTCCTTAGAGCTAAAGGTGGAACTGGGCAGAGCAATTTTGAAAATCAAAGGAGTAACAACTAATACTCACCATACCAAGGAAAGAAAACAGGTGATGTGTAACACATATGCAATACATACTTAAACATTTAGATGACTGGAAAACATGAATTGACATTTTTCTTTTTTTTGGCCAAATCTAGCTCAATGACAACTAAAGTATGACATTTGTTACTAGGTGCATTTGAGGTCTGAGTTGAACTGTGTACCCTCCCAAATTCATATGTTGAAATCCTAATTTCCAGTACCTATTCTGAGTATTAGCTGTCACTCCTTTGATTTTCAAAATTGCTCTGCCCAGCTCCACCTTTAGCTCTAAGGAAGAAAAATAGAGTTCTCACTCTGATAAATAGAGGGTAGGGAATTTGATCCTTGAGGAAGGTGTATGAAACCTGTGTGCTGATGAGACTTAACTTGGTGAAGTACAAGAAACGTGTTTATTTTATGTTTTAACCATTAAAATTCCCCAAGCCAGGCTTCAGCAATACGTGATCCGTGAACTTCCTGAAGTTCAAGCTGGATTTAGAAAAGGCAGAGGAACCAGAGATCAAATTGCCAACATCCGCTGGATCATGGAAAAAGCAAGAGAGTTCCAGAAAAACATCTATTTCTGCTTTTTTGACTATGCTAAAGCCTTTGACTGTGTGGATCACAATAAACCGTGGAAAATTCTGAAAGAGATGGGAATACCAGACCACCTGATCTGCCTCTTGAGAAACCTATATGCAGGTCAGGAAGCAACAGTTAGGACTGGACATGGAACAACAGACTGGTTCCAAATAGGAAAAGGAGTACATCAAGGCTGTATATTGTCACCCTGTTTATTTAACTTATATGCAGAGTACATCATGAGAAACGCTGGGCTGGATGAAGCACAAGCTGGAATCAAGATTGCCGGGAGAAATCTCAGTAACCTCAGATATGCAGATGACACCACCCTTATGGCAGAAAGTGAAGAGGAACTAAAAAGCCTCTTGATGAAAGTGAAAGTGGAGAGTGAAAAAGTTGGCTTAAAGCTCAACATTCAGAAAACGAAGATCATGGTATCCGGTTCCATCACTTCATGGGAAATAGATGGGGGAACAGTGGAAACAAGTGTCAGACTTTATGTTTTTGGGCTCCAAAATCACTGCAGATGGTGATTGTAGCCATGAAATTAAAAGACACTTACTCTTTGGAAGAAAAGTTATGACCAACCTAGATAGCATATTGAAAAGCAGAGACATTACATTGCCAACAAAGGTCCGTCTAGTCAAGGCTATGGTTTTTCCATTAGTCATGTATGGATGTGAGAGTTAGACTGTGAAGAAAGCTGAACACCGAAGAGTTGATGCTTTTGAACTGTGGTGTTGGAGAAGACTCTTGAGAGTCCCTTGGACTGCAAGGAGATCTAACCAGTCCATTCTGAAGGAGATCAGCCCTGGGTGTTCTTTGGAGGGAATGATGCTAAAGCTGAAGCTCCAGTACTTTGGCCACCTCATGCGAAGAGTTGACTCATTGGAAAAGACTCTGATGCTGGGAGGGATTGGGGGCAGGAGGAGAAAGGGACGACAGAGGATGAGATGGCTGGATGGCATCACTGACTCGATGGACGTGAGTCTGAGTGAACTCCCGGAGTTGGTGATGGACAGGGAGGCCTGGCGTGCTGCGATTCATGGGGTCACAAAGAGTTGGAGACGACTGAGCGACTGAACTGAACTGAACCATTATCATCATCAAAATTGTAGAATGAAATCTCTCTTTCCTACTGGATAACATTTTGGGCAGATCTGATAACTTTCTGTTGTTGTTCAGTTGCTAAGCCATGTCTGACTCTGCGACCCCATGGACTGCAGCATGACAGGATCCCCTGTTCTTCATGATCGCCTGGAGTTTGCTCAATTCATGTCCACTGAGTTGGTGATGTTATCTAACCATCTCTTCCTCTGCTGCTTCTTCTCCTTTTGCCTTCAATCTTCCCCAACATGAGGGTCTTTTCCAATTAATTGGCTCTTCATATCATACTGGATATGAAGTATGCTGGATCCATACTAGATAACATTTTGGGCACATTTGATAACTTGCTAAGCAATTTCAATAATACAAAAATTTTTGTCTACTCCAATGTATGGATTCAGTATTATATTTGATAAAATGATTTTATCTCTCCCATTGCCAAAAACAAAAGTTCTAAGTACCCTCCAATCTGAATATTTATAATGAGAAGAATTATGGCCTCTCTATATCACAGTATTTTTAGGATCAAAAATGATGAAATGAGTATACATTTACTTTATAAACTACAGTGCTAAGAAATATCAAATAGTATTGTTGATTTTTTTTAATTTTTGTTTTTTGGCTTTACTTATTTCAAAACTCATTTATGCAAAATTGACTCCTCAAAGGAGAGGACAGGTTATAGAAGGAAAAAAAAATCACCTAAATCCATTTTTTTTTTCTCTCTCTTAGAAGAATGAGAAACAGGAACATGATGACCACTTAGAACCCGAATAGGAGGGGAACTGATTCCTCTGTTGTGCCCTCAAGCCACCTGATATAAATAGGGGGACGAGCCACTGGATTCCAAGATGGAACTGAAATTTAATCAATAAGGTCTCTGTAGGAGGTAATGGTTCAGAGTAATTGGACAGTACTTGGTTCCTTTTTCACCAACACCTAGTGTGATCCTGGTCAAGCTGCTTACATGTAAATGAGCATAATGATATTACTGAATCAGGTGGATGAAAGCTTGTAACATGTAGGTGAACAATACTTCCCACACTAGTACTCATTATTAGCTCTTGTTATGTATTAGCATTATTTGCAGTGCTCTGCATGCATGATGTTATTTACGTAGCTCTAAATGCCTCAGATATGTAACGTATATGGCGTGCTTGAATATACTATACGCTTTTTTAGCTAAACAGCAGTTAGTTGTCAGAAAGGCTAGAAAAGGCGAAATTTGTCTAGTTCTACGTAAAACTTTCAACCAGGCCCCGGAAAGCGTGGCAGCAACAGGGCAGTAAGCAGAGGACCAGAAGAGCTGTGGACCACAGATTCAGGGTTTTCCCTCTGGCCATGTAATTACTGGCATCGGCAGGCACAGTCCTTTGTGTGGGTTTCCTTGACATATGCTGTCTTACTATTTAACTGATCTACTTTCAATATTATTCTATTGGACACGAGTCTGCTCATTTCATTCTCAGGATCTAGTTTCAAGACTGAAGAACCTTTCATTCTTATAAGGCCGGAATGGAAGATATGTTCGCTCTCTCTGAACAGATTACATAAGAACACCTTTTGATAAACATCTTTTAAATTTTATATTTATTAAGAGCTCTGCAGGACTGAAATATACATTATGAGGGGAAAAAAGGGTTCTGTGGTCAAAATAATTTGCAACATATTGATATATATAAATTAAACTATTTTATTAACTATAAAGCTCTTAGAAATCAGTTCTACCCTAATGTGCTTTCTAAATCTGCAAAAAGGAACAGTACTGGGTTTCCTTCTCACTCACATATAGTGTGATCTTGGTCAAGTTGGTTACAAGTAAATTAACATAGTGATACTATACTGCGTGAATGAAAAATACTTATATTCAGTTGGTACACAATATTACCCATGTTATAGAAAAGATAGTATGTCTATTTGTTCAAGAACACTTTTTCATGGAGATTTTCCTGGGGTTGATATTCTAAGGAACTACTCTGGGAAATGAATTATCTAAGTGTTGCATCCTTATTTTTCAGATGAGGAAACTGAGGTCCAGAAATATGGTCCTGAAAGCAACTGAAATCCTAATTTTAGTCTGCATGAAAATTGCTCCCCATTATTTCCCCTTCCCTCACCACATCAAAGAAAGCCTTGGAGTATCGTGTTTGAAACAGAACCGGCAGTTCCAATTTGAGTAGGTGGGCCAGTTCATATGATGTTCTTTTAGAGTAAACCACAGTCTCTCATGCCTTCAATTTTTCCTTATCTTTTCACAGTGGTAAGAAAATCAGATTTCAATGTTTTTGGCTGATGTTTTATTTCTAAACTTAATATAGATTATTGACTCTGTAGATTGAGACCTTTTACTTACTCCTAAATTCATCCATCGGGCACCCAGCCGCACAATTCATTTGTAAAAGCCTTCTATGAATCTAAGAAATAGAATATCTTTTGAATGTCATTTGGTTTAGTTTAGCCAAATCAAAGATTAATGGTTGGGGGGTGGGAGAAGGGTAAAGTATTTCTAATAATTAGATCTCAACCAAGGGGTGCAGTTCTGCTGAAAGGGAGTATTTGGTCTGTATTGAGTGTCTGTTATAAACAGCTTACCACAACCTCTGTCATTTTTGAATTTTGATAGCTCAGTCTACTTCTATCTCAGGGTATAACTCCTCTTGGGTACTATCTCCCTTTCTGGGTGTTTGTCACATTTTTGACTTTGAGGGATTAAGACTAACAGACCAGGAAACAAATCTTACACACAATTTACTTATCTCACTTCTAACATTCTTTCTCAAAATGCCATCATTCTGATACTGAAATGATATAAAAGATTATTCATATGTCATTTATTGAAATGACAAAGATTCTGAAACTTCAGAGACTCCCTGGAAGTTTGCATCTTAAGTCATGTGAATAAACACCATATTCTGCTGCAGGAATTCTTTTTGATTACTTTTTTTAAATTATTTCACTCACAGCAATACCTTGAGAGAAACATGCGTCTATGATTTCGACAATATTTCTAAGTTGTATTATATCTGCTATTTTCATCTTTCTAGTCCAGGAAGAAGTTTGCCCTCTGATTACCATCATATCTGTTGATTTAATAGTTTTATCATTCTTTCTTCACTCAGTTTTTCATTGTATTTTAATTCCAACTGCTGTCTTTTTTTCCCCCTTTTTTTCTAATTATCTTCAGACCTTAAATCCCCCTTCTGTGAATTTCTTTCCCAGATCTCTAGACTCAAGAGTCATTTGGAGACTTTATGAGCTCACACAATCTGAGGTTGAGGACTAGGGACCACCTGAATAGTTCTACTTGTTTAGAACTTAAGTGCATGATCCACATGAGACATTTTAGTCATGATGCTAAATTGTTCTTAGTGTAATATAACTTAATTTTATTAAGTTATAAAGTCTCACAAAATTTGCAGAAGATGTAAACTGAACAAGTGTACACATTGTATATAGATGCTTGACAAAATTTTTATTACATAACTTTTTAATTTAGATCAGTGGTTCCCAACTGGGGTGAACCCACCCCAGGGGGATTCTTGACAATATCTGAAGACATTTTGGATTGTACAAGTAGAGAGGTGCTATTGGCATCTAGCAGAGAGGCCAGGGATGTTGGCAAATATCCTACAGTTAACAGAAACAGTGCCTACAACAATAAATCATCCATCCCAAAATGTCAATAGTGCTCCTGCTGAGAAATTCTGGTTTAAATAATGAAATCATAAGTTCTCTAGCTATAGCTGAGCATTTGTTGACATATTACCTCTGTAAAATAAATATATCCAAAGGATAGATGGAAAGTCATGGAAGAGTAGCTTGGATTGCAAAACACTTGACCTGTCCTATCAAGTAAACTATAACTGAAGTGTTCAAGATTATATTACAGAATAGCAAATGTTATTAGGAATAAAGTAATATTTCTTTTATTTCACTTTTATTCACATTTCTTATGCAACCTTTGCTCCTTGATATAGCCTACTTTCTTCAGAATGACTCGGTTTGGACTTTTGCTTATGAGTCACTTGTTCTTAGATACCATTTTTTATTTAAATGTAGTTTCAAACCTTCTAATCTCAAACCAATTGTATTGGCAGGTCTTTCCAATACTTTTAGATAATCCATGGTACAGACAGCATATTTTCTTTTAAAGCCTCAAATCCCGGGTTGTAAAGTCCCTATAAATGAATGTTTTCCTTGTGGTGGGAAAATGTCTTATTTAAAAATTGTTTAATAGCCTGCCACTGTCAAAGGATAATGTTTAGACACTCAGCCAATATATTGGTGTTGATGCTAATTCCCTTCTGCTTTTTATAGCTCATGCATGACTCTTACACACTCAATATTTTAGTTGTGTGCTACAGACCTTCAAGTGAAGCAGTTCTTGGAAACAACATGATATCATGAGTCTGTTACAGCTATTAAGTCATGGCAGCTTGACTGGAAATGAATACAACAAAAACAGTTTATATAGGAATATGTTTCTCAGTGGATCAGTTTCAATATTACTCCCTGCGGTTGAATCAAGTTTATCCTAAAGGCCAATGTTTCAGCCATCATCCACATGGATATAAATAATGTGGTGATGACAGAAATTTTATTTGCCTTCAGTTTTAGGTTTGATATAAGTGCGTATCTGAAACTTACTTGACAGTAAATAATGCTATAAGAGAAGTTGGGAAGGCAAATATTATGTACCATTATCTCTCAGGAGGTTATTCTTGTTCTTTTCTTCTGGTGATTTCTATGCTTAAGGAATCTCTTGTCATTTTAGAATACAAGTTTTAACATAAAATGAACTTACAAAATATAAAAACACACAGACTTGGAGAATGAACTTATGGTTGCTAGGGGGAAGGATGGGGGGAAGGGATAGGTAGGGAGTTGGGGGGGGGGGTCATGTACACACTGCTCTATTTAAAATGGATAGCCAAAACGGACCTACTGTATAGCACAAGGAACTCTGCCCAACATTATGTGGCAGCCTGGATGGGAGGGGAATTTGGGGGAGAATGGATACATATATATCCATAGCTGAGTCCCTTCAGCTGTTAACCTGAAATTATTACACCATTGTTAATCCACTATCCCTCAGTGCAAAATAAAAAGTTTTTTTTTTTTTTTTTAAAAGAAACATAGTCTAAAGCTTGATTCTGTGGTGACTGATGTAGTCATGCTGTTCTGTTCTACAGGTGACTCTGCAGGGCCCTCACATCCTGTCATGCTGTCTAAGGCTTCAGGAATTTGCAGAGAACTATTGAAGCTGTTGGTGTCTCTTGCAGACAGCTGCCCACTCTACTCCCTGTCCGAACAGTTGCCCAGTTATATATTAAATCCTCACCTTTCTTTCTACTGAGCACTTAAGATTTTTTTTTTTTAATATAGGTGGAATTCAACTTACTCTGTTATAGAAATATAATTTTACAACATATATCTGCATTGATTATAGTGTGGTTTGAAGTGCTAGCAGGGTAAAAATGGTTTGGGGAGTGATGATAGCAAAGAGCTTGTAACTTTTCAACAAGAGCTGACTGAGGCGGCATTCAGGATGGAAAGGTAGAGTGTGTTTCTATTGTGATTTCTTTTTTACATGAAGGAAAGATATGACAAAAAGGATGAGCAGAAAAGCATTAACCTTTTATTTTTAAAAAAAGGCATATTCTGAAGTCATATAACGTCTGCCCAACAAAGTATCATTCTAACAATGTGCTCCTTGCACACTGTTTTTCTTATTAGCAGTAGTATATCATAGAGACTGCTTTATCTGATGGGATTTGGTTTGGTAATCAGCTGATTCATAGAAAAATTCAGTCAACTACAGTAATCCTTAAAAAAAACTGTCTTAAAATTTTAATTTTCACTGTAAACATAAAATATGGCATCATTTATCAATCTTTTGATGTAGAAGAATTTTCTCTTTTCCTAAGCAGGGACCTCTTCTGTGTCATTCTTCTTAAATCTTCCTCCTTCTCTTCCTCCAAACTATATACTAGTTGCCAGAGGTCCCAAAACTTGGGAATAATTGTTAAATCCTGTCTCTCAACAAAACTCCAAAATATATAATAATTCAACTGTTTCTCAACACTTCATCTCTACTGCTTTACTGTAAAAAGGATGAGCCTACTAACTAGTTGGATTCCTGGCTTTCAACTTTGCCCCTTTTCCTCTACTCAGTAGCCAACATGATTCTTTAAAAGGAGATCAGATTTGTCCACTCTGCTCAAACGTTCCAATGGTCTTCACCTCATGCAGAAAAAAAACAAACTTAATTCCTTACCATATTCTGCCAAATTGCATATGATCAGGACCTCCAGTTCTCTGACCTCCCCTGCTCCTCCTCTCACATCTCCCCCTGCTTCCTACTCACACGGCCTCCCCTGGGTTCCTAAACTGGCCCAACAAGCCTTCAGTTCATGCCCTTAACACTTGAAGGAAGCTCTGCCCTCGCAGAGCCATAAAGCAATGCGATGTTCCCTTCATCCTTTGGGTGTTTGCTCGCATGCTGTTTTAGCAGGTCTTCATGGGACACATGAAGACAGTACTATCTCATCTCCACACCCTGATTCATACATCATCTCCAGATATAAACTGAGGGATTCATTGTCTGTCTTCCCCACTTAAGCATTATGAGGGTAAGAATTTCAACTCCAATCAAAATGTTTGTTTTTTAAATAAAATTCTGAATGAACAAACTCATCATCATATATTTCTAATGTTAGTTTTCTGAAAGTAAAAACTTGAAAGCAGTAAGAAACAAGTCCACAAGCAATAAATGCTGGAGAGGGTGTGGAGAAAAGGAAACCCTCTTACACTGTTGGTGGGAATGCAAACTAGTACAGCCACTATGGAGAATAGTGTGGAGATTCCTTAAAAAACTGGAAATAGAACTGCCTTATAATCCAGCAATCCCACTGCTGGGCATACACACTGAGGAAACCAGAATTAAAAGAGACACGTGTACCCCAATGTTCATTGCAGCACTGTTTACAATAGCCAGGACATGGAAGCAACCTAGATGTCCATCAGCAGATGAATGGATAAGAAAGCTGTGGTACATATACACAATGGAGTACTACTCAGCCATTAAAAAGAATACATTTGAATCAGTTCTAATGAGGTGGATGAGACTGGAGCCTATTATACAGAGTGAAGTAAGCCAGAAAGAAAAACACCTATACAGTATACTAACGCATATATATGGAATTTAGAAAGATGGTAACAATAACCCTGTATACAAGACAGCAAAAGAGACACTGATGTATAGAACAGTCTTTTGGACTCTGTGGGAGACGGAGAGGGTGGGATGATTTGGGAGAATGGCACTGAAACATGTATAATATCATACATGAAACGAGTCGCCAGTCCAGGTTCGATGCAGGATACAGGATGCTTGGGGCTGGTGCACTGGGACGACCCAGAGGGATGGTACGGGGAGGGAGGAGGGAGGAGGGAGGAGGGTTCAGGATGGGGAACACGTGTATACCTGTGGTGGATTCATGTTGATATATGGCAAAACCAATACAATAAAGTTAAAAAATAAATAAAAATAAAATGAAAAAAAAAAGAAAGTGATCAGACAGGTAGCTGTTCTGTAGATTTTTGTCACCCCTCTCCAAATTTTTTCAATTCTTAAGTTAACAATGCAAATAGAGGAAAACAATAAAATGGGAAAGACTAGAGATCTCTTCAATAAAATTGGAGATACCAAGGGAATATTTCATGCAGAGATAGGCACAATAAAGGACAGAAATGGCAAGGACCTGACAGAAGCACAAGGGATTAAGAAGAGATTACAAGAACAAACAGAACTATTAAAAAAAAAAGATCTTAATGAACCAGATAACCACGATAGTGTGGTCACTCACCTACAGCCAGACATCTTGGAGTGTGAAGTCAGGTGGGCCTTAGGAAGCATTACTACAAACAAAGCTAGGTGAAGGTAATGCAATTCCAGCTGAACTATTTAAAAGCCTAAAATATGATGCTGTTAAAATGCTGCACTCAACATGCCAGCAAATTTGGAAAACGTAACAGTGAACACAGGACTGGAAAATTTTTCATTCCAATCCTGAAGAAGGGAAAAATCAAAGAATGTTCAAAGTAATGCATAATTGTGCTCATTTCATAGGCTAGCAATGTTACACTCAAAATCCTTCAAGTTAGGCTTCAACAGAGAACTTCCAGATGTACAAGTTGGATTTAGAAAAGGCAGAGGGACCAGAGATTAAGTTGCCAACATCCACTGGATCATAGTTAAAGCAAGGGAATTCCAGAAAAACATTTACTTCCGCTTCATTGACTATGCTAAAGCCTTTGATTGTGTGGATCACAACAAGCTGTGGAAAATTCTTAAAGAGGTGGGAATACCAGACCACCTTACCTGCCTCCTGAGAAATCTGTATGCAGGTCAAGAAGCAACAGTTAGAACCAGACATGGAACGACGGACTGGTTCCAAATTGAGACAGGAGTATGTCAAGGCTGTATATTGTCATCCTGCTTATTTAACTGCTACGCAGAGTACATCATGCAAAATGCTAGGCTGAATGAATCACAAGATGGAATCAAGATTGCTGGGAAAAATATCAACAACCTCAGATATGTAGATGATACCACCTTAATGGCAGAAAGCTAAGAAGAACTAAACAGCCTCTTCATGAAGATGAAAGAAGAGAGTGAAAAAGCTGGCTTAAAACTCAACATTCATAAAATTAATATCATGGCATCTGGTTCCATCACTTCATGGCAAATAGATGGGCGAAAAGTGGAAATAGTGACAGATTTTATTTTCTTGGCTCCAAAATCACTGCAGATAATGACTGCAGCCATGAAATTAAAAGACAGTTGCTCCTTCAAAGAAAAGCTATAAAACCCAGACAGTGTACTGAAAAGCAGAGACATCACCTTGCTGACAAAAGGTCCATTTAGTCAAAGCTATGATTTTTCCAGTAGTCATGTATGGATGTAAGAGTTGGACCATAAATAAGTCTGAGCACCAAAGAATTGATGCTTTTAAACTGTGGTGCTAGAGAAGACTCTTGAGAGTCCCTTGGACAACAAGGAGATCAAACCAGTCAATCTTAAAGGAAATCAACCCTGAATATTCATTGGAAGGACTGATGCTGAAGTTGCAAGTTCTAACACTTTGGCCACATGATGTGAAGAGCTGACTCAATGGAAAAGACTCTAATGCTGGGAAAGACTGAGGGCAAGAGAAGGGAATGACAGAGGATGAGATGGTTGGATGGCATCATTGACTCAATGGACATGCTGCTGCTACAAAGTCACTTCAGTCATGTCTGACTCTGTGCGACCCCATAGACGGCAGCCCACCAGGCTCCCCCATCCCTGGGATTCTCCAGGCAAGAACACTGGAGTGGTTTGCCATTTCCTTCTCCAATGCATGAAAGTGAAAAGTGAAAGTGAAGTCGCTCCGTCGTGTCCGACTCCTTGCGACCCCATGGACTGCAGCCTACCAGGCTCCTCCATCCATGGGATTGGAGTGGATTGCCATTGCCTTCTCCACAATGTACATGAGTTTAAGCTAACTCCAGGAGATCATTAAGGACAGGGAAGCCTGGCATGCTGTAGTGCATGGGGTTGCAAAGAGTCACACATGACTTAGCAATTGAACAACCATCTTATTTAGCTGTAGGATTACTCAGAAGCTTCTGAGTAATTAGTTTCACACTTTTATATATCCTTTTAATTATTTTTTCTAATAGCTTTTTTCTATAATTTTGATTATAAGATTGCAAATATGCTTAGTAAGCTAATAAAACAACTAACAATCATACTAAATCATTTCTTTTTTTAAACTTTTTCTCATTTTCACTTTTGGACCATTGTTTCATACTGAAGATTTAAATTTTCCTCTAATTTACTCAGTTAAAAGGTAATACATTTTATCTTTTTCCCATAACATTTATTTTTTAATTTTTTCTTTATTTTTAAAGAAATCAAAACACATTTAGAAGTGTAAATGTCAAGCTTAAAATTAAACATTCTTTTGAAAAATGCATATTTTATTGTATAGGAATAACTCAAGTCCCCTTCAATATAGAAAAACAAAAAAACTTTAGATACTATACTTAAATTTATTTTTTGAATTAGCACCTGAGCATTAATGGAATATAGAAAGTTTCAGTTTGTGCAAAAACTTCTTAAATCATTTTCTTTTTTCCAAATGTATAAATGGCTTAGGGAAGCCAACTTCATTAGACAGTGTACTCTTAGGTTTTAAGGTTTTATTGATCTACTGCATGCTACCTATTCTACTAAAATTTAACAAGAAAATATTATTATGAGAGAAGTGATGCATGTAGAGTAATAAAGACTACAAGGTGAAACCATGGACAAAATGAAAAGGCAACCTACTGAATGGAAGAAAGCATTTGCAAATCATGTCTTATTAGGAGTTAATATCCAAAATATATGGGAGCTTACTAGGTACTGCTGTGGTAAAGAATTCACCTGCCAATGCACGAGATGCAAGAAATGCAGGTTCGATCCGTGGGTTAGGAAGAGCCCCTGCAGTAGGAAATGGCAACCCACTCCAGTATTCTTGCCTGGAAAATTTCACGGACAGAGGAGCCTGGCAGGCTGCAGTTCACGGGTTCGCAAAGAGTTGGACACGACTGAGCGACTAAGCATGAGCATGATGCAAAATATATAAAGAAATCGTACAACTTTACAGGAAAAAAAAACCACCACCAACAACACAACAATTTGATTAAAAAATAGGTAGAAGATCTGAACAGACATTTTTCCAAAGAAGATATCCAAATGGACAATAGGTACATGAAAAGATGTTCAAGATCATTAATTATTAAGGAAATGTAAATCAAAACCACAATGAGCTATCACCTCATACCTCATTCATGTCTGAATGACTATTGAAAAAAAAAAAGAAGAAATAATCAGTGTTGGTGGGGATGTGGAGAAAATGGAACCTTTGTGCCACTACACATGGAATGTAAATTGGTGCAGCTTGTATGGAAAACAGTATGGAGGCTCCTCAGACATTACAAATAGACCTACCATATGCTACAGCAATTTTGCTTCTGTATATTTATCTGAAGAAACTGAAAATACCAACTCAAAAAGATATATGCACCCCATTTTCACTGCCTTATTATTTACAAATCAAATATATGGAAAAAATCCAAGTGTCCACCTAAGGATAAAGGAATAAAGGAGATGTAGTATCTATATAAACAATGTAATACCATTCAGCCATAGAAAAGAGTGCATTGGTTGGCAATTCTCTGGTGGTTTAGATGATAAAGAGTCTGCCTGCAATGTGGGAGACCCCACTTTGATCCTTGGGTTGAGAAGATCCCCTAGAGAAGGAAATGGGAACCCATTCCAGTATTCCTGCCTGGAGAAGCCCATGGATGGATGACCCTTGCAGGCTACAGTCCATAGGGTCACAAAGAGTTGGACATGACTGAGTGACTTCACTTTCACAGAAAAGAATGAAATCTAGCCATTTGTAACAACATGAAGAACTCTTCAGGGAATTATGGTAACTTATACATATAAATGGAGAAGGCAATGGCAACCCACTCCAGTACTCTTGCCTAGAAAATGCACGGAGGAAATGAAAATGCTCCTCCTGCCATGGACGGAGGAGCCTGGTAGGCTGCAGTCCATGGGGTCGCTAAGAGTCGGACATGATTGAGCGACTTCACTTTCACTTTTCACTTTCATGCACTGGAGAAGGAATTGGCAACCCACTCCAGTGCTCTTGCCTGGAGAATCCCAGGGACGGGGGAGCCTGGTGGGCTGCCGTCTACGGGTTCACACAGAGTCGGACACGACTGAAGTGACTTAGCAGCAGCAGCATACATACAAAGAACAGATTGTTGAAGGGCAAAATGGGTAAAGGCATTCAAAACGAATAAACTTTCAGTTATAAAATAAATAAGTCATGGCAATGTAATGTACAGCATGATGACTAGAGTTAATAATACTGCATTGCATATTTGAAAGTTGCTAAGAGGGTAGATATTAAAAGTTCTTATCACAAGAAAAAAATTCTGTAACTATGCATGGTGATGGATGTTAACTAGATTTAGATAAGTTTTGTAATACACACAAAAAGCAAATAATTATTTTGCACACCTGAAATTAATGTTTATGTCAAGTATGCCTCAATAAAAAAATGGACTGCAAAGTTATTCTGAGAAATTTCAAGAACAAATCAAGCTTTAATATTGAACAACCTTTATCTTTCAAATCTAAGAGAGAAAACATCGCTTCCTGTTTTGGCGTATACATGTCTTTGCCAACATGCTAAAATGTTTCTTTCCCCAATCCCACTTTCAGGATTCCTCCCTTTGCTACCAATTTTCTATGTAATTTAGTAGAGCAGTGATGCTTGATGAAGAAAACAGAATGCCTTTTGACTTTCTTTTAGAAAAACACTCCTTACCCCATGTACAACAAGAACTAGAAAGTATAATCTAAACACAGATGGCCTCTTCATATGAGATTTCTCTATCTTCCTTTTCAGACCAAAAGACACTTTGAAATGATGAAAATGCAACTGGCAAAAAGAAGTATAATTCTTATGCCATGAATGTTCAGTCAACCACTTCACTCTAATACAGTGTCTCTGAAAAAGAGGAAAATGGCCTTTTTTGAATCCCCTCCAAGGAAGGAATCCTAAGAAAATAGCAGCAACCTTTGACTACCCACTCTTCAACTCTTGGGCAGCACTCATTCATGATGTTTCAGAGTACAAACAATCTTCCAAATGCAACAGTGCAAACCTTCAACAATCTCTTTGGGAAGTCAGGACCTCAAGGCAGAGGCAGAGCTCTTGCAGAGTCTTCCTTTGGAAAAGAATGGCATGCTTTATTTTTATGTACACATCTTTTTCCTTGTATGTGAAACCTTCCGAAGGGGAATGTGATTTTATTTCCAGCCAAGTCTCTGATTCAACTTCTAGGTCCCACACTCACACTGAAGCAATCTTCTCTGTCAGCCAGCTCAATATTCTTTCCTAAAGTTGTTACAGGTAAGGCTTGAATTCTCCTTTTGAACTCTATAATTCTTAGACAATCATCTGGATGGTTTCCTAGCAGTAGCTTGGATTCTTATTTCTCCACTTGCTAAACTGTCTGTTTTTTCACTATGGCCCTGTGCATTGGTATCATCACTTGTTTGATCAGTTCATTTTCTCCTGAATAATGTCAATCATAATTTAGGCTGAAAAAAAGCAAAATTAGCTTGCTACTTTTAAACTCAACTCCTTTTATTCTGTACATAAATAAATCTACACTATTATTTTGAGGAATCATGCTGTGGGAGATTGAGTTCAACTCCTATTCAGTATGTTCAATCTTTCTATTGTTTCTCTGTGTCACAGACGTTTGGAAATGGAAAAAAAAAGAAAGAATGATTTGAAATAGTTTCACTTGAACTTAGGAAGTGTAAATCACTCAAAATCCTACCCTTTGTGGCACAGTAACAGCAAAGTCTCTGAAGGATTATGAGAAAAGGGTGGGAATTTCTGGACACTAGGGGAGGCATCTGCACTTGAGGAAGAAAAGCCATGTTTTATTCCTAACCACCCTGTGAGAGGTCCTGTGTAGCCCCAAGATGGCTTAGGTATACCATAGTTTGTCCAGAAATTGTCCTATTGCTCTTATTCCACAAGTACAGGCCAGGGCAGAGATTTCCATTTTCAATTTCAACCCCACAAAGACATAATAAACATGTCATGCTAACAGCACAGATAGCTGTTTCTTTGGCTTAAGGATTTGTGCATTACTGTGGTTTGTGAGTTTATCAACCTGAGTTTTTATGTAATAAAAACATATTAACTAATTTGATATTGTTTCTGTTAATTTTCATATTCAAATATAGCTATGATTAAAATAATATTTGGTAGAGTATACAGAGGAGCCTGGCGGGCTACAGTCCACGGGGTCGCAAAGAGTCGGACACGACTGAGCGACTTCACACTCCCATAAGTAAGGTAAATTACACTTTTACTTGATCTCTTCCTAAATGGGAAGCCCTAGGGTGTACATGTATGTCTGTTTTCAGGATGTAGGAAAGAGAAGTAAAATAACACAGTGGTTGCTCTAAGTGACTGATTTTATATTTGTGTGAAAGAAAACTGAAGGAAATTATGAAATTCCTTTCCCCAGAGATCTTTCATAGTATCCTGGGTTGCATCTGCTGAGATCTTTATGACAAATTCTGCCTACAGGCAGGGTAATGGATTTTGAATATCTTTCATGGAATTGTAAACCCCCAAGAGTATGTGAAATTGAGTTCAGAAGTTGAAAGAAACCAGGATTCAAAAAGTCTATTCTCTTCAAGTAAGTTAGGTCTCTGACCTTTCTTGGATTTTGGTTTTTTCATCTGTAAAGTTATTGGTGCTAGAACAGATCAGTGACTTTTAACATTTTTTGTTGTATAATACAACCCTGTGTATGTGTGTGTGGGGGTGGTTATGGATTTTCTGAAGGCTGTCCATTTATTCTCTGGGGTCCATGGATCTTATGTTAAATTCTAGAATTAATGATTTCTGAGGTACCATAGAGAATTTTGATTTCTATATTTTAAATGCTTTGAGAGTATTAAAAATAAATAACAGACATCTGTTCTTAGAATGTGACAATGTTGTGTGGAAGATAGTGAACACATACAGAAAAGACCTAGTTAAGCTTCCACGTTGGTGGGCATATCATGGGACAGAATACACACTGCACGCCGGAGAACACAGAGAATAGAGAAACAGAGTCAGAAAGAGGAAAGCAATGCAAGTAGATTCAAGTCAAGAAGAAATTCTGTTTCTGGTAGAGGTAAGGGAGAACAGGAAAGTGAACAGTCACAAACTCAGAAGCACCATAAGAAATGTCAGGCACATTTTGTTTCTTCTGTAACTTAAGTGTGTTGAACCTTCCTTTTAAAGCCATCTAGTTTAAAAAAGGGTTGAAGTTAAACAGAAGGAAGAACACGAGACCCTGTAACACTCAAAGACTCAGACAGACAGGAGGGAGGACAGGCATTGGTCAGGGACTTACATGTCAGGGGATCGCCATCTTGGAAACCAGGTTATCATGACTTTTGGTCCGTTGACAGTTTTCTCTATTCTTCTGCTTAGCTGTCTTCTCCAGCCAGATGCACATGAGCTCCTTCTCCAGGATGGCCTGAAAGCCCAAGGCCTCCACTCAGGCCAAGCTCTGGACCCAGGTCATCTCCTCCTTTGACACCTTGAGTTTCTTTTTTGGGGTCTTTAGTCCTTGACACCTTTTCAATTCATACAATGAAATTCTCAACACTTGTCTTCAGCAAGTCTCATGCATGCACTAGCCTTTGATCACCGCATTCTATTTCTCAAACAGCTTGAAGAGGTCAGAGAAAGATTCTCTTGTGGAGTTCAGGCCTCTTTCAGGACCTTCTGCATCTCAGCTTTGCTGAGTTTTCTCACTGCCTGGTGTGTGATTCGCTCGAACCCTGCCATGATCTTCCCCACTTCCAGGTCCTCCATGTGGCGAAGGACCTGAGGGGCTAGCTGGGGCTCCAGGGAGGTCAAGTCCCAGCCCCTGGACTGCAGGCGGGCCTTGTAAGGAAGAAGCCTCTGGGTCTCGTGAGACGTGGGTTTTGGCGCCAGCTGGGCGATCTCTCCTGGCTGCCCTTCAGGAGTGGCTGAGCTGGAGGTATAAGGACCATTTCCTCAGATTAATTCTTAAAAGAGGGAGTCACAAACTGCTCCAGAAAGTCCAGGTTGGCCAGTACCGGGCCCTCGGCTGGGTCTTGGAGGTGCTCCTGGGTCAAGCGGGGCATATCAGATGTGACTGTGGTGAGAGCAGGCGCAGCCCACGCACTCAGCTTCCCTGCTTGCCCGTTGCCCCCGTGATGCAGAACGTGGTCTTACCACCGAGTGGTCTTACCACTCGGTCTTACACCGAGTCATGTCCGTCCGCTGAGGCTGAACCAGAGCCACTGCCTCGCAGGTGAGTCTCTGAGGCCACAGGCCCAGTGCTTCGTTCCTCTGCCATGGCCAGGCCACCCCGTTTGAGGGCCTGGCTGCTCCTCCACCTTCAAATGGGTTGGTTTGGGTCATCCAGCGTCCAGTTTGTCAGACCCCGGAAAAGGGTCCCGGAACTCTCATCTGCCTCCTAGGGTCTTTTCTGGCCTCGCCTCCTGGCGTTGGGTCTCTTCCTGTGCTGCCTTGGTCCTGGTGGCCTCATCAGAGGAGTCAAATTCTGGGCTTATGGTCCCCCTGCTTAAACCATCGGCCGGTTGGCCATTGGCCGCTTCTTGCTGAGGACTTGGGGACCCGGCCCCTCCAGGGTTCAGAGGGTGGGCAAGGGCTGTGTTCTCAGGACCGGAAGTGACCTGGGGCCAGCCAGGCACGTCTGTGGGGAGACCTTCTCCACCAGGCACATTTTGATCAAAAAGTGGGAAATTCTTTTTTCTTCTAAAGAAGAAAGAGAATACGTTCTTGAATTTCCATGAGGATCCTACCGAGGGATTTAATTTAATTGCCTGACAGTAAAGTGCAGCTATTAGCTGCAAGGTAAATTACAAGGAGGTGGTAACAGGAAATACTTTTGGGGAAAATTCTGTACAGGAAGGAAAAAAAAATGAGGATAACATACTATGTAGAATGCTCCTTTTAATGGTCAAGGGAAAAGGCAATAATTATATACCAAACAGTGATTATGCCTGCAGAACTAGGAAAAAAAAAACCTGATCAAAGAATATTATTGCAAATAATAGGAGAAATATTATGATAATGCATAAGAGAAAAATGAAAAGGTAAAAACTAAGGTAAACCCAATAAACCCATAATTCACCATTGTGGCAAAAGCCTTGAAGTTGATGAGGACTTTAGGTCCAGTCTAGCCTCAGCTTTTAAAGTGCATGCTTACTCATTTGGAAGAAAAGTTATGACCAAGCTAGATAGCATATTGAAAAGCAGAGATAATACATTGCCAGCAAAGGTCTGTCTAGTCAAGGCTATGGTTTTTCCAGTGGTCATGTATGGATGCGAGAGTTGGACTGTGAAGAAAGCTGAGCGCCGAAGAATTGATGCTTTTGAACTGTGGTGTTGAAGACTCTTGAGAGTCCCTTGGACTGCAAGGAGATCCCACCAGTCCATTCTGAAGGAGATCAGCCCTGGGATTTCTTTGGAAGGAATGATACTAAAGCTGAAACTCCAGTACTTTGGCCACCTCAACGCGAAGAGTTGACTCATTGGAAAAGACCCTGATGCTGGGAGGGATTGGGGGCAGGAGGAGAAGGGAATGACAGAGGATGTGATGGCTGGATGGTATCACTGACTCGATGGACGTGAGTCTGAGTGAACTCCGGGAGTTGGTGATGGACAGGGAGGCCTGGTGTGCTGCGATTCATGAGGTCGCAAAGAGTCGGTGACGACTGAGTGACTGAACTGAACTGAACTGAACTTACTCATTAGGCTGTGTCCAACACTGTGACTGTAACCTGTCAGGCTCCTCTGTTCATGGGATTTTTTTCAGTCAAGAACCTTGGAGTGCTTCTTGGCCATTTCCTCCTCCAGGGGATATTCCCAACAGAGGGATCAAACCAGCATCTCCTGTATCGCCTGCAGTGCAGGTGGATTCGTAACCCGTTGAGCCATCTGGACACCTTTTATAAAGTGGTGAGTTCTGGAGTACTGATGTGTTAAGGGGACAATCCAGTAGTGAACTCTTGAAACAACTGTCACAGAAGTGAGATATCTCTGATTCAAGGCAGATTCAAAAAATGTATGTCTATCAGAAAACTGATTTTTTTTTTTTTTACTTTCTGAGTGTTCTGACATGTTCATTTAGAATTTATTTTAGAGTTTAAATTTTTGTTCTGTAAAACAGATATTGTTTTCCTAGAATTGAAGGCTGATCATTTACTCAGAAACTAGTTCCTCCTAAACAGATTTAGTCAGCAACGAGTTCCTCCTGAACAGATAAACATACTCATTGCAAGAGGAATTCCTTCAATTTACAATGTTTTGTAAAATGAAAAAAAGTTAAGCTTTTTGTCTGTAGTAAAAACGTTAAGGTACATAACAAGTTATTAGGAGAAAATTTCAGTTCAGTTCAGTCGCTCAGTAGTGTCTGACTCTTTGCGACCCCATGAATTGCAGCACGCCAGGCCTCCCTGTCCATCACCAACTCCGGGAGTTCACTCAGACTCACGCCCATTGAGTCAGTGATACCATCCAGCCATCTCATCCTCTGTCGTCCCCCTCTCCTCCTGACCCCAATCCCTCCCAGCATCAGAGTCTTTTCTAATGAGTCAACTCTTCACATGAGGTGTCCAAAGTACTGGAGCTTCAGCTTTAGCATCATTCCCTCAGAGAACACCCAGGGCTGATCTCCTTCAGAATGGACTGGTTGGATCTCCCTGCATTCCAAGGGACTCTCAAAAGTCTTCTCCAACACCACAGGTCAAAAGCTTCAATTCTTCGGTGCTCAGCCTTCTTCACAGTCCAACTCTCACATCCATACATGACCACTGGAAAAACCATAGCCTTGACTAGACAGACCTTTGTTGGCAAAGTGATGTCTCTGCTTTTGAATATGCTATCTAGGTTGGTCATAACTTTCCTTCCAAGGAGTAAGTGTCTTTTATTTCATGGCTGCAATCACCATCTGCAGTGGTTTTGGAGCCCAAAAAAATAAAGTCTGGCACTGTTTTCACTGTTTCCCATCTATTTCCCATGAAGTGATGCCATGATTTTAGTTTCTGAATGTTGAGCTTTAACCCAACTTTTTCACTCTCCACTTTCACTTTCATCAAGAGGCTTTTGAGTTCCTCTTCACTTTCTGCCATAAGGGTGGTGTCATCTGCATATCTGAGGTTATTGATATTTCTCCCTGCAATCTTGATTCCAGCTTGTGTTTCTTCCAGCCCAGAGTTTCTCATGATATACTCTGCATAGAAGTTAAATAAGCAGGGTGACAATATACAGCCTTGATGTACTCCTTTTCCTATTTGGAACCAGTCTGTTGTTCCATGTCCAGTTCTAACTGTTGCTTCCTGACCTGCATACAAATTTCTCAAGAGGCAGATCAGGTGGTCTGGTATCCCCATCTCTTTCAGAATTTTCCACAGTTTATTGTGATCCACACAGTCAAAGGCTTTGACATAGTCAAGAAAGCAGAAATAGATGTTTTTCTGGAACTCTCTTGCTTTTTCGATGATCCAGCGGATGTTGGCAATTTGATCTCTGGTTCCTCTGCCTTTTCTAAAACCAGCTTGAACATCAGGAAGTTCACGGTTCACGTATTGCTGAAGCCTGGCTTGGAGAATTTTGAGCATTACTTTACTAGCATGTGAGATGAGTACAATTGTGTAGTGTTTTGAGCATTCTTTGGCATTGCCTTTCTTTGGTATTGGAATGAAAACTGACCTTTTCCAGTCCTGTGGCCACTGCCAAGTTTTCCAAATTTGCTGGCATATTGAGTGCAGCACTTTCACAGCATCATCTTTCAGGATTTGGAATAGCTCAACTGGAATTCCATCACCTCCACTAGCTTTGTTCATAGTGATGCTTTCTGAGGCCCACTTGACTTCACATTCCAGGACGTCTGGCTCTAGATAAGTGATCACACCATCGTGATTATCTGGGTCATGAAGATCTTTTTTGTACAGTTCTTCTGTGTATTCTTGCCACCTGTTCTTAATATCTTCTGCTTTAGGTCCATACTATTTCTGTCCTTTATCAAGCCCATCTTTGCATGAAATGTTCCCTTGGTATCTCTAATTTTCTTGAAGAGATCTCTAGTCTTTCCCATTCTGTTGATTTCCTCTATTTTTTTGCATTGATCACTGAGGAAGTCTTATCTTATAAAGCAGAAAATTTACCAGTCCTTAAAGTGAGAGAGTTAACTTTCCATATTGAATTTTTTTCCCACATCAATTGTGAACTGGGACATATTCTGCCATATGATAGTTACATCTAGTTTCTACTTGAATATAGTTTTGGAACCAAGAACCCTTCAGGCAATAGTAATTCTATTCAAACTGAAAGGTTGTTGTTGAATCACGCGAATACACCGGGATTCTTGGCCCCCGGAGGAGAAGAATTCAATCCGGGGCCAGAGACGAGGCTTGATCGCTCAGAGCTTTTGTGTAATAAAGTTTTATTAAAGTATAAAGGAGATAGAGAAAGCTTCTGACATAGGCATCAGAAGGGGGCAGAAAGAGTACCCCCCTGCTAGTCTTCAGCTGGATGTTATATAGTCACTAGCAGTCTGTTAATGAAAGAAAGGAATGTCTTATAATTCAGAATAGCACCAGGCCCCTCGCCCATAAGATGCATTTTGGGATAATCTTGGCACCAAATGGTTTATCTTGGGCCATAAAATAATTAACTTGAATCTTAAAGAAGGGCAGACCACCATACAAATAGTTTCATTTACATAGATTAGGGGAACAATATCTGAGTATAACATACTGGTTTGTCAAGTAGGTTTTGGGCCAAGAGGCGGAACCGACTTGGAGACAGAGTTTGGGGTAAAGGCGTAGTACATTAGCATAGCTTAAGACAAACATTTCCATAAGAAAAAGGCATTGGTTATCTCTAGTCTCAAGAATAGCTAACTTCAGGAGAAACCAGGTGTCATTATGGCAACACAGTATTTTAAGAGAAACCTCTCTTTAAATTTGTATAGAGAAGGAAAAAAATATTGGTAGTTTGTTTCCTCCTGCCGCTTAAGAGAGATAAAAATGTCTGACACTTGCAGGCTATTTCCTCCATTTGGAGACCCCTGGCCTTCCGGTCTGTTACCCTCTCAAAACCTGTGTTGAAAATATCCACATAATATGAATGTGTAAAACAAAATAGCAATGTCTTTAAAAAACCTATTTCTCAGTGTCTTAAGGATAGTCTTCAGCACATTCTTGAAGAGGTAATGGTTGGTAGAGAGACTGACTGCATTGGATAAATATATGCCAATGGGTAGAATACCCTACAACTTCTAGGTTTTTTTTCCTTGCACTATTCCAAAGAATTTTTGATATCACCATTCTTTGTAGTTAAGATCAATATTGAGTCCAGGTTTTATCAAAAACAGGCAAATAAATTGGAACCACTCAACTGCTTGGGTTTGCATATTGAATTCAGACTCTTTAGTAAATGCATATGTGTATTGATAAACTCAACTCAGTTTGAGATTATGTTTTTCCCTATTTGGTTTAGTTTCCTGAGAATCTATTCCCATGTGCATCCTCCAGATTATATATATATATATATATATATATATATATATATACACACACACACACACACACACACACACACACATACACACATATATATGAAATTACAAAATCTGGTAGTTATTTTTGGATGTACAAACCCTCTGTTCTCAAGTTTCACTATGTAATTGGCCCTCAAGGCATTCTGGAAATGATGGGCATGGGTATTTTATGTTGGCCAGAGAGATGGTGGTGGGAGTTTCTGTGTAAATTTGGTACGAAATTTCAGTGGGGAGACCAGAATCCCAGAGTGTCAGAGGCTGACTAGTGGGGCAGAGACTTTAGTTATTGAGGTAAGGGGGGAAGCGTATCTTGATAGGCTGTATGACTGGATGATAATACAAATCTCTGACCTTGAGAGATATTTGGTGATGATACCCCATCATCAGGTTTCTAAGTCTACATCAATAAGTAGCCCTCTAAAATCCAACTAAGCTGTGTAAACACAAATATAGGCTTCTCTTCCCTTTTTCATATCTTTCCTTAAATGTTACCTTTTCTCTGAGACCATCCAGCCATCCTATTTCATGTGTGCATACCCCTATCCATATCTTTATATTCTTCAAAGTGCATGTTATATCCATCTCCCTTAATATAACAGAGCTCTTGGAAACAGGGAAGTTGACTATTCCTGAGAATGGACATAAAGCAAGCCCAGTTTTAGTGAGGTACTCTTTAAGGACACACAATTTAGGGGACACTAAAACACTCAGTCATCAAGATAGAAAATATTTTAATGTAAAAATCAAAAAAGCATCATTAATGCAAAATAATCCATGATGAATAAAGTAGCCTACCTTAAACAAAGACAGGAGTCATAATAATACCATACTGAGCATATTAGAAACCTAGGCAAAAGGGAAAAAACATAAATACTGATCCCATGGTGTGGACTTTTTACAGTTAAGTGTGAGTTGCTGCCCCTTATCCCCATACCATTAAGAAAGAAGCAGTGTTTGGGTAACATCTTTAGATTTTGGAGAAGACATATAACTCTTTTGGGTGAATTTCTCTGACTTGTTTACTGGATTGTTGCCAAAGCGACCAACTTTCAGTCAAGCTCAGTGTGAGAGAGGTTTTCCTACCTGGATCTAGCTGTTCATGTTTCTTATGGCTTGGGGAATTGGTATTACTATCATGTCTGTGGCAGAAAAAGATCTCCATGGAGTTGGCAACAAACCCTGAGAGACTGTTAGATTTTGGAGCAAAGCCCCTAATTTGTTCTTGAATAATTATTCTCTCTTTCTATCCGTGAATTTTGGCAGTGTGCATCTCTCAGTTTAGAGATGTAAATGTGGTCCACAGGCTTTCCCAGCCTTTTGTGCAGCTAGAATGTCTGCATGTGAATGAGGATCTGTCAACCAGATATTCTTACCCAAGACTTTGATTTAGGGTCAAATGACTGAAAGGTGTAGATGCCGCATACAGTTCATTTTGCTGTGGGAAGAGGGGAGCCTTTAATTTCCAGGGTCCATAGTAGTAGCTAAAGTTCTAACGGCAGTACCGGGGTGTGCTCACTGATGGCAGTAGACGCTACCTCACTGAACACTTCTGCACTGTGGTATTGCGTTTTGCACGGCCTCCAAACCTAAGTAATGGCCTTTCTAGAAGTTGTGTGAGCTATCCAATGCACTTTAATTTCTTTTCAGATTAAATTATTAAAAGATTGTTTCTGTTACAAGTTTTGGTTTATATAGTAATACTGCCAAATTATATAATTAGTATGTAATACTATAGTTAGTATTATATACTAATACTAATACTGCCAAATGATGAAAACATTCCAGTTTTAACCTTTAGAAGTTTGGTCTATTAAGAGAAAATATGTTTTTTCTTTAAATAATGCCTGGAAACTTAACTTATGCATTTCTTATTTTCCTTCTTACTGTACATAGTGACTTGCACATGTATGTGAGTTACATACACACTGCTGGCTGAAATGAACAACAGTTTGACTCAAATCATCAAATAAATCACCAATTTTATTATATCCTAGATTCTTAACTTACCATCCATTCTATATAAACAAATAAGGAGTAGTGGTATTTGAGGAATATTAGAGTGGATAGCCATCTTTATAGCACTGAGAAAGTTACCTGAGGCAGGCGGGTATGTATAAAATAAGGGAAATACATTTCCCTTGGAGAAACAGACTATATTTTCAAGTGTGGTCTAGAATCTAAGATACCTCTTGAAGCAATAACTGAAGCTCTGCAGAATTGAGCCTGTTTGAGACATTTACAGTCACCCCATGGCTCACTAGAGTTCACTAGGTATGAGAAAGATTTGCAGGCACCTGGGATGAATGAGGCCAAATGTGCCTGCTTAGTCACAGACACCCTTTCCTTCTCCCCATCTCAAGGAGATCCCTGTGGGCTTTCTCTATGACTAAATCTGCCTGGCCTGGCTTTCCAAAGATTGTGTGATTTAAAGGGATAGATGCCAAGAAGAATAAAGGATGCTGGCAGGGATTTTGGAGGCAAAGGCAAGGTCTTCAATGGTGAATGAATCTGTGTGTCTGCTGCCTCAGTGACATATGCATTTTGCAGTGAAAGAGGAAGTTGTTTGGGGTGTATCCTACAAACCTTAGTGAAGACAATGTTGATTTCTGTTTGTTCCTTTATATTTAGCTACAAGTTTCAATAGCAACACAACTTCAGAGGCTGTAAAAACTGGTTAGTGAAGCTGATCAGGTGTGCCAAGGGAAACAAAAGCACAAACTAGTCAATAGAGAGCTTGATGCAGCTTATAAATGTATCTCTCCTTCCTGTTCTTTTCCAGGGAATGAAAAACCATCGTGCCATGTAACTAGTACCAGAGGTGAGTGTCTTTCTTTCCTCCCTGGACAAGAAGAAACTGAAGTTCTGTTAATGCAACAAATAATGTAACATACTTTGAGTTTTGGAGGAGTAGGATCTATCCCCCAACAAGAAAGATTTTTAGCCAGCAGTTTCAAGAGCAAACTGATAACTATGAGGATAAAACAAGTGGCACATTCACAGGTGTGGCAAGCACCCATGTAAATGCATGGTAATGCATCTTTTTAGAAATTCAACCCCAAAAGTAATAGGCCTGGGAGTGACTCTCACCTGCCTCAGGCACTAAAGGCATTTTCCTTCCACCTATAAATGGCCAACTTCAATCAGCAGTGATTGCTTTTGGTGATGTTTCTGCAATCACCAGTCTGAGCCACTTAAATCTCTTGAATGGCATCAGGTCAACAGCATACAGGATAATCATTGGAATTCACGGCTGGCATCAGAGCTGGGTGATCTCTTTCTGTATCCTTTTACCCTTGCCAAAGCAATCAAATTAGTTCTGTTAACAGCCGCCAAATCAGCTAGCCTAGTAAACTCTGTGTCTTAGAAAGGAACTCTAGACATTCATATTGGTTCATATTGTTTTTCTCCCCTCAGTGTGATCTTGGGAACCTTGCCAAGGGGTCTGATGGCTGTCGTCTGATGATGCCATGTGAAGTCTTTAATAAGCTGACATTTCCTGTTGATGAGGTGCCATGTTTGAAGTCCAAACCAAACAGTGTTTAGGCTTTTTGGATCCCAGACTATGTTTTTGTCTCTTTCTATTCCTTCTCCTGACCAAGTTGTCAGCTCTGCCCAACCTGTGTTTCTTCATCTCACCTTTGTAGAGATGCAATACAAAGGTTAGATGGCAGGCACTGCCTTTCAGCAAGACTGAACCTACTGAAAGACCCTTGAGAGCAGAATAGCCTGGGCTGTGTTGCTGGCTTTGTTATGAGATCCAGAGGGGAGCATTGGCTGGAAGTGCTTCCTGTAAGAGGCAGAGGCTGTTTTCTGAGAAGGCAAATGGAAGCCTGTCAGTTGGGTTAAAGGAGGAGGCAAAAAAACCTCTTTTCTTTCAAAGTTCTTGTGACTGCCAATTAAAACTTATGAGTAAAAATTCATGTTGATATATGGCAAAACCAATACAATACTGTAAAGTTAAAAAATAAAAGAAAAAAAAGAATCAAAATGCTGAAGTTAAGGAAGTAAAAGTTGGGAGTAAGAAATTAAGAAAGAGTATTGCCAGCTCAACTGGCCTAAACTCTAATTTGCAGTGTCTCTTACTATATTACAATCAATGGTAAATTGTATCCTCAGACCTAAAAATTCTCTGTAGAAGAATTTTAGAGTTTTATTTTGTTTCTTAAGAGTGTGAGTTAATTCGCACTGGCAAGACTGCTCACCATTAGGGTAGCAAGCGACACGTCCACATCTGGGCAGACATGACCTGCATAGAGTCTGTGGCAGCCTAGTACACATGCCTCTAGGGTCAACCTGTTGGGATCTTATGTGATGTTGAAATCACAGGATAATATTTTGCTCTGTATGTGGTAAGGGGTAGAATGAGGTGATATGTGAAGTGTAGGGAGAATCGAGGGTATCATTCCTTCCAAGGTTTTAATGGTAACATACCTACTGTGTAACATCTTAAACAAGGTTTTATAATCGTAAAATTAAAACACTATAAGTTTCCCTCAACACTTTTCACCAAAGTACTCTTATAAATTTAGATGAGATTTTCTAATTATCTCATTTTTTCCCCTCTTTTTTAGTGCTTTTCCAAGTGTCAGGAAATACGTTTATTTTTATTGCAATGATAAATTAGTATTTCTCTTGAGGTTGATCATTTTCCAAGAATTAATTGAAATTGACTTTTCCCTCTGTGTGGCTACATCAGGAAAACTTTTTGCTGAATATAGTAGCATTAGCTGAACGGCTCATGTGCTAATAATTCCAGACAGTTTTCTCTAAATTTAAATTTACAGTCTACTCTCCATAGTTTTTTTTTTTTTTTCTTTTGGTATTGGTTTTAATGGACTAGTAAACCAAAATGCCCAGAAGAGTGAGACACAATTTAGAGACTAAACAACAACAACAAAAAGGATGCAAGCAAGTAACATAAACTAGTAACATAAGTTACATGTAAAAGACACTGAATATTCTGTATTGGTATTTGTTACCAGTAGACAGGGGAAAATAGCAAGGGATTCATATATAAATAAATGTTTAATTTTAACTTCAGAAAGGTCCATACATAAGAGAAAGAACCCTAATCCCCAGAGGAGAGAAGTGATAAGAACAATACTGAAAATGAGCCTTGGGAACAGATATCATGGAAAGGCCACAGACCTAGAAGAAACTTGAGAACATTGGCTCAGCAACAGAGTAGACCAGAAACAGAAGAATGAAGCCAAAGTTAGCCCCGTAGATGAAACTAACCAGGATGTACTGGTAACTGAGCCTCAAACACTGCATGGAGATAGGACTTGTTGCTGGATCATGGATCCTGAATCTGATCATCCACAAAGATCTGAGTAGTGTGTGGCACGTGGGCACCAGGAGTGACAACTGAGCCGCAGAATTTTTGGTCAGTGAGCTATTGTTCATTTTCATTTTCTGCTATATGAGTGGGTAGAGAAATGAGCCAGATATATTTTTATTGCTTCTTTGATCTTATTACCAATTTAATATGTTAATTATATTTTAATTAAAAATGAAGAACAACAGAAAAAAGGAAATTACCCATATCTATATTTCATATACGTCTCACAAGTATTTGGAATTCAGCATGGCCTACGTTGAACTAACTGTCGTCAAATCTACTCTACAAAATACAGTCCCTGGTCTTACTGATCCTGCTGTTTAATTACCCAAACCAGATACTCGCCATTAATTCATGATTTCTCTTTTTCCTTACTCAACACCAAGTTGTATTAATTTAATTATCTAAATTTTTCTTGAATTTATTTTTTTCTCCCCATAATCCTGCTACTGCTTTAGTTTGTAGGCATATTATGTCTCACATAAGTGATTTCCAGAGTCTCTCATTGATCTACCTATAGTAAGTCTCCTTCTAAATCCATTCCAATCAACATCACTGGGTTTTCTAAAGAAAATATTTGAAAATGATGCAATGGACAAGGGTTCAGTTTCCAAAATATGCAAGCAACTTATTCAGCTTGGTATTAAAAAAACCAGAAAACCCAAATAACCCAATCAAAAAAGTGGGCAGAAGACCTAAATAGACATTTCTCTAAAGAAGACATACAGATGGCCAGCAGGTACATGAAATGATACTCAACATCGCTAATTATTAAAGAAATGCAAATCAAAACTACAAGACCTCACTCCAGTCAGAATGGCCATCATCAAAATGTCTACATATAATAAAGCAAGTGGGGAGGGTGTGGAGAAAAGGGAACCCTCCTACACTGTTGGTGGGAAGGTAAATTGGTGTAGCCATTATGGAGAACCTTATGGAGTTTATGTAAAAATAAAACTGAAAGTAGAGCTACCACATGATCCAGCAATCCCACTGGACACATATCTGGAAAAGATGAAAACTCTTTTTTTAGAGTTTAGAAAGATACATACACCCCAGTGTTTATAGCAGCTTTATTTGTAACATTCAAGACATGGAAGCAACATTAAGTGTCCATCGAATGGATAAGGATGTGGTATGTATAATATATACATACATATATATACACACACACACACATATATATATGTCTATGCAATGGAATATCACTCAGCCATGAAAAAGAATGAAATAATGCCATTGGTAGCAAATGGATGGATGTAGAGATTATCATACTAAGTGAAGTAAGTCAGACAAAGACAAATATATGACATCATTTATATGTGGAATCTAAAAAATGATTCATAGTGGCTGTACTAGTTTGCATTCCCACCAACAGTGTAAGAGGGTTCCCTTTTCTCCACACCCTCTCCAGCATTTATTACTTGTAGACTTTTGGATCGCAGCCATTCTGACTGGTGTGAAATGGTACCTCATAGTGGTTTTGATTTGCATTTCTCTGATAATGAGTGATGTTGAGCATCTTTTCATGTGTTTGTTAGCCATCTGTATGTCTTCTTTGGAGAAATGTCTATTTAGTTCTTTGGCCCATTTTTTGATTGGGTCATTTATTTTTCTGGAGTTGAGCTGTAGGAGTTGCTTGTATATTTTTGAGATTAGTTGCTTGTCACTTGCTTCATTTGCTATTATTTTCTCCCATTCTGAAGGCTGTCTTTTCACCTTGCTAATAGTTTCCTTTGATGTGCAGAAGCTTTTAAGTTTAATTAGGTCCCATTTGTTTATTTTTGCTTTTATTTCCAATATTCTGGGAGGTGGGTCATAGGGGATCCTGCTGTGATGTATGTCGGAGAGTGTTTTGCCTATGTTCTCCTCTAGGAGTTTTATAGTTTCTGGTCTTACGTTGAGATCTTTAATCCATTTTGAGTTTATTTTTGTGTATGGTGTTAGAAAGTGTTCTAGTTTCATTCTTTTACAAGTGGTTGACCAGATTTCCCAGCACCACTTGTTAAAGAGATTGTCTTTAATTCATTGTATATTCTTGCCTCCTTTGTCAAAGATAAGGCATCCATATGTGTATGGATTTATCTCTGGGCTTTCTATTTTGTTCCATTGATCTATATTTCTGTCTTTGCGCCAGTACCATACTGTCTTGATGACTGTGGCTTTGTAGTAGAGCCTGAAGTCAGGTAGGTTGGTTCCTCCAGTTCCATTCTTCTTTCTCAAGATCGCTTTGGCTATTCGAGGTTTTTTGTATTTCCATACAAATTGTGAAATTATTTGTTCTACCTCTGTGAAGAATACTGTTGGTAGCTTGATAGGGATTGCATTGAATCTATAGATTGCTTTGGGTAGTATACTCATTTTCACTATATTGATTCTTCCAATCCATGAACATGGTATATTTCTCCATCTACTAGTGTCCTCTTTGATTTCTTTCACCAGTGTTTTATAGTTTTCTATATATAGGTCTTTAGTTTCTTTAGGTAGATATATTCCTAAGTATTTTATTCTTCCTGTTGCAATGGTGAATGGTATTGTTTCCTTAATTTCTCTTTCTGTTTTCTCATTATTAGTGTATAGGAATGCAAGTGATTTCTGGGTGTTGATTTTATATCCTGCAACTTTACTATAGTCATTGATTAGTTCTAGTAATTTTCTGGTGGAGTCTTTAGGGTTTTCTATGTGGAGGATCATGTCATCTGCAAATAGTGAGAGTTTTACTTCTTCTTTTCCAATTTGGATTCCTTTTATTTCTTTTTCTGTTCTGATTGCTGTGGCCAAAACTTCCAAAACTATGTTGAATAGTAATGGTGAAAGTGGGCACCCTTGTCTTGTTCCTGACTTTAGAGGAAATGCTTTCAATTTTTCACCATTGAGGATAATGTTTGCTGTGGGTTTGTTGTATATAGCTTTTATTATGTTGAGGTATGTTCCTTCTATTCCTGCTTTCTGGAGAGTTTTTTTTTTTTTTATCATAAATGGATGTTGGATTTTGTCAAAGGCTTTCTCTGCATCTATTGAGATAATCATATGGTTTTTATTTTTCAATTTGTTAATGTGGTGTATTACATTGATAGATTTGCAGATATTGAAGAATCCTTGCATCCCTGGGATAAAGCCCACTTGGTCATGGTGTATGATCTTTTTAATGTGCTGTTGGATTCTGATTGCTAGAATTTTGTTAAGGATTTTTGCATCTATGTTCATCAGTGATATTGGCCTGTAGTTTTCTTTTTTTGTGGGATCTTTGTCAGGTTTTGGTATTAGGGTGATGGTGGCCTCATAGAATGAGTTTGGAAGTTTACCTTCCTCTGCAATTTTCTGGAAGAGTTTGAGCAGGATAGGTGTTAGCTCTTCTCTAAATTTTTGGTAGAATTCAGCTGTGAAGCCGTCTGGACCTGGGCTTTTGTTTGCTGGAAGATTTTTGATTACAGTTTCAATTTCCGTGCTTGTGATGGGTCTGTTAAGATTTTCTATTTCTTCCTGGTCCAGTTTTGGAAAGTTGTACTTTTCTAAGAATTTGTCCATTTCTTCCTCGTTGTCCATTTTATTGGCATATAATTGTTGATAGTAGTCTCTTATGATACAAATGAACTTATTTACGAAACAGACTCACAGACATAGAAATAGACTCAGACATAGAAAATGAACTTATGGTTATCAAAGTTCAGAAAGTGGGGAGGCATAAATTAGGAGTATGAGAATAACATATACACACTGCTATATATTAAATAGATAAACAATGAAGACCTAGTGTGTAGCACAGGGAATTATATTCAATATCTTGTAACAATCTAGACTGGAAAAGAATCTGAAAAGAATATTTGTGTATGTATAACTGGAGAAGGAAATGACAATCTGCTCCAGTATCTTTGCCTGGGAAATCCCATGGACAGAGGAGCCTGGAGGACCACAGTCCATGAGGTCGCCAAGAGTCAGAAATGAGTTAGTTAAACAACATATGTTTAACTGAATCCCTTTACCATACACCTAAAACATTGCAATTCAACTGTCAGTTCAGTCGCTCAGTTGTGTCTGACTCTTTCTGACCCCATGGACTGTAGCAAGCCAGGCCTCCCTGTCCATCACCAACTCCTAGAGTTTACTCAAACTCATGTCCATTGAGTCGGTGATGCCATCCAACCATCTCATCCTCTATACATCAATAAAAATTACAATGGTGATTGTATTTTTGTGTATATTTCAGTTTTTTATTAATTGGCTGGACATAACAAACTAGCTTTCTACATGCTTAATTTATCAGTGCATTATATATTTGGCCTGAGCCAAACAAATAGGATATACCAGGGTTTTGCTATAAAAAATATTGCTTAATTTGACTACATTAAAATTAAATGATTTTGATCATCAGAAAACAAAGAATGAAATGGCAAGCCACATAGGAGATATTGGTAATTCATATTTCTGACAATGGATTCATATTCAGAGGATGAACTTTTCCCAAAATTCAATTTTAAGAGGCATCCAACATATAAATAAATATAAATGAAACAGTCATTGCATGATAGAGGACATTCCAACAACCGTTAAATGTAGCAAAAGAGACACAGATACAAAGAACAGTCTTTTGGACTCTGTGGGAGAAGGCAAGGGTGGGATGATTTGACAGGGTAGCGTTGAAACGTGTATATTATCATATGTGAAGCAGATCGCCGGTCCAGGTTCCATGCATGAGACAGAGTGCTCAGGGCTGGTGCACTGGGATGACCCTGGGGAATGGGATGTGGAGGGAGGTGGGAGGGGGATCCTGGATGGGGAGCACGTGTGTACCCGTGGCTGAGTCATGTTGATGTATGGCAAAAACCACTACAATATTATAAAGTAATTAGCCTCCAATCAAAATAAATAATTTAATAAAGAAAAAGAAAAGGAGCTCAAAAACACAGAAAACTACTAGCCAAAGATCAATATGACTAAGATGAAAATCCCAGACCAACTAAGAGAGAAGATGAAGCAATAAGAATGTTCATACACCGTTGGTGGAAAAGTAAATGGGTAAACAACATTTTTACCAATCTGTTGTATGCCAATATTTCATAAGCTGAATATATGCCTATCTTGTGACAGCAATTCTACTCTAGATACGTACACAGTAGAAATTCATAAAAATATTTATCAAAGACAACGCAAAAGTCCAGCAACAATAGAATGAATAAAGAAATCATGAAATATGAGAGTAAGAAAATTACTGTTACATTTCCAACATGAATGAATCTCAAAAACATAAAAATAAGTGAAAGAAATCAGATGCAGGAAGAGTCTATGTTGTATGATTTCACATAGGTGTAGTTCAAAACCAGAGAAAACGAATCTGTTGTGTTATAAATCAGGTTAGTAGTCAGTGTTCGAAAATGGGATGGCTAGTGATTAAAAGAGTTTAAGGGCATCTTCTAAGGTTTTGATGATATTCTGTTTCTGTCTCATTGCTTGTTACATGGCAGTGTTTACCTTGTGAAAATTCATTGAGTTTCATACTTCTGATTATTCATTTTTTCTATTTATTTCCATTAATAAGAAGCTGGAGAAAGTATAATTAAAAACATAAATAAATGAATATAGCCATATGCTTGGATGAGACAGAGAACTCCTTCAAGAAACTTAAACAAAACCAATTTTGTTCTTCTTTTTGACTGTATTTTCTTTGTACCTAATTCAAATTACATATTTTTACCCTTACTGATTCATTTTCTTACATATATGTGATATTACAGACTTTTCAAGGGCCTTTCCATGATCTTCTGTCCTTTTCACCATGTATTTTACAGTTGGAGAAGCACTCATTGAATGACTGACAAATTACTTAAGCATGCTCTCTTCTCTATACTATATTAGCTAGAAAAAGGGAATTTTATAGTGCATTAGCATTTAGGTATTCACCTAATATTATGAAATTTCTATTCACAGGAATTTGTCACTAATTTATTCTGATATTAAAAGGTGAATTATAAAGAATAAAAAAATGTTTGTTCTTGAGTCATAGATAACACAGTATTACTGAACAAAATAAAAATATATATCATGGCATTTTCATCACTTTTTCTCTTCTTGTGGATTTAAAAAAGAAATTTAAATTTGATTCTTTGGGACTCCATGGACTGTAGCCTATCATTCCCCCTGATCATGGGATTCTCCAGGCAAGAATACTGGAGTGGCTTGCCATGCCCTCCTCCAGGGGATCTTCCAGACCCTGAGATCGAACCTGCATCTCTTACATCACCTGCATTGGCAAATGGTTCTTAACCACTAGTGCCACCTGGGAAGCCCAAAATAAGAAATGATGTGTAAATTATCTGTGTGCTATTTATTAAGAAATAAAGAATGTGGAGAATTCAGTCATTGTGTATAGAACACTCAAAAAATAACTGGAGCTGATAAACTTGAGATTAATAAATGTGAAATTCCAAGTGTGAAAATGAAAAGACTTGTACTGTTACCTAAGATTAAGACAAAGAAATCATTATACAGTTAACCCTTCTTAAGGGAAAAGTGAATTTCTGGGAATTGCCAATGACTTGCCTTATCACAAGATATTTATTGGATAAGAATATATTTATTCCTGTTCTTAATAATAAGCTTTAAAAAATATAAAGAAGAATTCATTTTGAAGATTACAATATAAGCATTAAAAAGTCAGATATAAGTACTGAGGAATTTTGAAGAAGAGCTAGCAACAGGTAAGTATCGAATATTACCTGTTGTGTAAATCACGTTTTATTTGTAGAACTTTGTGAAACATTCATAATAAAATCTGAGACTCACCTAGTTTCGGTTTCAAATAAACCGGAAACTCAGGGAGGTTCACCAAAAGTTTTGCCAAGTTCATGAACTTGCATCAAATGTGGGATGATTGTTTTTTTTTTTTTTTTCTTTTGGACGTTAAACCAGTCAATAATTTTCACCATGTTTAGATTAGATTTCTTTAAAACTGAAAACTTCAGATGAAAAAAAAGGAAGCTAAAATGCAAACAGTCTTTGCTTAATTTTTATCAACATAATCTGGTACAATTTTTTCCTACTTAAAAAGTTTTAAAGTCAGTTTTGACACTGCAAAAAAATAGTTTGTTCTTCTATTTAAATAGAAAACTTAACAGGGTTAGTATTACTCGTGATGCTCTTTTCACACACACAAAAAATAGAAGTGAACATAAGTGCTTTTGTATAATAATAATACTGATAGTTATTGTTCAGTTACTGTTTTAAATACTATACAAGTATTGTTTAATTCCTACTATAGTTCTCAGTGGTATATCCACTTATAGACAAATCTAAGGTTCAGTGAGAGGTAAAATATGAATTTGTTCTGTGTTTTTGCTTTTGAAGTTAAAGCTGACTTTATGAGCAGCCAGACAATATAAGGCTGTTTACTTCTGTTAGTCCTCTGATAAGAATATTTCTGAGTCAGATGTTTTTTAATCAGCCAGTTTTTCTTCTGCTTCATATTGTGTAGAAAGAATCATTCATTAGTGATTTTCTGTGAGAATGACTAAAATGCAACACAGAAAAAAGCAGAATCCTAACATCCTAGGAGTCTCCCTGAATATCTTTGTGAGAGTATGACAATTGATTGGAATTAGTATGAAGAAGAAGAAAGTTTAGGTACTGACATACATAATGCACTAATTGAAGGTATAAATTACTTCTTGAAGTGGTCTAGTGTTCATAACAAAGATGCCTGAGTCTTGAGTACTATCTGCATAGTACATTTGTCATAACTACAAAAATATAGATGGTAATGCGTCTGCCTGCAACGCGGGAGACCAGGGTTCCATCCCTGGGTCGGGAAGATCCCCTGGAGAAGGAAATGGCAATCCACTCCAGTATTCTTGCCTGGAGAATCCCGTGAACGCAGGGGCATGCTGCGTAGGGCTACAGTTCATGGGGTTGTAAAGAGTCGGATGTGACTGAGTGAGTTCATTCAACTTCATTTAATAACCACTTAAAATTTTTGTTCAATTCAGTTTTCTAATTGAGGTGCAATCAACCAGCTGAAATATAATACATACATGAATATCTTAATACATATTTTTGTACATGGGAAAGATTGCTATATTAATTTTAAAAGAAATTCTGCTTTGATTTGGACTTAACTCCTTTTGGGATGCAGCATTCATAAATGGCAAGTATACAAGGACATATGTGCCATTTTTTTTGTTGTAATTTATTTTTTTATTGAAGGATAATTGCTTTACAGAACTTTGTTGTTTTCTCTCAAACCTCAGCATGAATCACCCATGAATCATCTCCCTTTTGGATCTCCTTCCTGTCTCCCTCCCCATCCCACCCCTTTAGGTTGATACAGAGCCCTTGTTTGAGTTTCGTGAGGCATACAGCAAATTCCTGTTGCTTATCTATTTTACTTATGGTAATGTAAGTTTCCATATTACTCTTTCCATACATCTCACCCTCTCCTCCATCTCCCCATGTCCATAGTCTATTCTCGACGTCTGTTTCTCTATTCAGTTCAGTTCAGTTCAGTCACTCAGTTGTGTCCGACTCTTTGCAACCCCATAAATTGCAGCACGCCAGGCCTCCCTGTCCATCACCAACTCCCGGAGTTCACTCAGACTCACGCCCATCGAGTAAGTGATGCCATCCAGCCATCTCATCCTCTGTCGTCCCCTTCTCCTCCTGCCCCCAATCCCTCCCAGCATCAGAGTCTTTTCCAATGAGTCAACTCTTCGCATGAGGTAGCCAAAGTACTGGAGTTTCAGCTTTAGCATCATTCCCTCCAAAGAAATCCCAGGGCTGATCTCCTTCAGAATGGACTGGTTGGATCTCCTTGCAGTCCAAGGGACTCTCAAGAGTCTTCTCCAACACCACAGTTCAAAAGTATCAATTCTTCGGCACTCAGCCTTCTTCACAGTCCAACTCTCACATCCATACATGAACACAGGAAAAACCATGGCCTTGACTAGATGGACCTTTGTTGGCAAAGTAATGTCTCTGTTTTTGAATATGCTATCTAGGATGGTCATAACTTTCCTTCCAAGGAGTAAGCGTCTTTTAATTTCATGGCTGTAGTCACCATCTGCAGTGATTTTGGAGCCCCAAAAAATAAAGTCTGGCACTGTTTCCACTGTTTACCCATCTATTTGCCATGAAGTGATGGGACCAGATGCCATGATCTTCATTTTCTGAATGTTGAGCTTTAAGCCAACTTTTTCACTCTCCACTTTCACTGTCATCAAGAGGCTTTTTAGTTCCTCTTAACTTTCTGCCATAAGGGTGGTGTCATCTGCATATCTGAAGTTATTGATATTTCTCCTGGCAATCTTGATTCCAGCTTGTGTTTCTTCCAGTCCAGCGTTTCTCATGATGTACTCTGCATATAAGTTAAATAAGCAGGGTGACAATATACAGCCTTGACGTACTCCTTTTCCTATTTGGAACCAGTCTGTTGTTCCATGTCCAGTTCTAACTGTTGCTTTCTGACCTGCGTATAGGTTTCTCAAGAGGCAGGTCAGGTGGTCTGGTATTCCCATCTCTTTCAGAATTTTCCACAGTTTATTGTGATCCACACAGTCAAAGGCTTTGGCATAGTCAATAAAGCAGAAATAGATGTTTTTCTGGAATTCTCTTGGTTTTTCGATGATCCAGCAGATGTTGATAATTTGATCTCTGGTTCCTCTGCCTTTTCTAAAACCAGCTTGAACATCAGGAAGTTCACGGTTCACGTATTGCTGAAGCCTGGCTTGGAGAATTTTGAGCATTACTTTGCTAGTGTGTGAGATGAGTGCAATTGTGCGGTAGTTTGAGCATTCTTTGGCATTGCCTTTCTTTGGTATTGGAATGAAAACGGACCTTTTCCAGTCCTGTGGCCACTGCTGAGTTTTCCAAATTTGCTGGCATATTGAGTGCAGCACTTTCACAGCATCATCTTTCAGGATTTGAAATAGCTCAACTGGAATTCCATCACCTCCACTAGCTTTGTTCGTAGTGATGCTTTCTAAGGCCCACTTGACTTCACATTCCAGGATGTCTGGCTCTAGATGAGTGATCACACCATCGTGATTATCTGGGTCATGAAGATCTTTTTTGTACAGTTCTTCTGTGTATTCTTGCTACCTCTATCTTCTGCTTCTGTTAGGTCCATACCATTTCTGTCCTTTATCGAGCCCATCTTGGCATGAAATGTCCCCTTGGAATCTCTAATTTTCTTGAAGAGATCTCTAGTCTTTCCCATTCTGTTGTTTTCCTCTATTTCTTTGCATTGATCACTGAGGAAGGCTTTCTTATCTCTTCTTGCTGTTCTCTGGAACTCTGCATTCAGATGCTTATATCTTTCCTGTTCTCCTTTGCTTTTCACTTCTCTTCTTTCACAGCTATTTGTAAGGCCTCCCTAGACAGCCTTTTTGCTTTTTTGCATTTCTTTTCCATGGGGATGATCTTGATCCCTGTGTCCTGTACAATGTCACGAACCTCATTCCATAGTTCATCAGGCACTCTATCTATCAGATCTAAGCCCTTAAATCTATTTCTCAGTTCCACTGTATAATCATAAGGGATTTGATTTAGGTCATACCTGAATGGTCTAGTGGTTTTCCCTACTTTCTTCAATTTACGTCTGAATTTGGCAATAAGGAGTTCATGATCTGAGCCACAGTCAGCTCCTGGTCTTGTTTTTGCTGACTGTATAGAGCTTCTCCATCTTTGGCTGCAAAGAATATAATCAATCTGATTTCGGTGTTGACCATCTGGTGATGTCCATGTGTAGAGTCTTCTCTTGTGTTGTTGGAAGAGGGTGTTTGCTATGACCAGTGCGTTCTCTTGGCAAAAATCTATTAGTCTTTGCCCTGCTTCATTCCATATTACTTCCCTGTAATTAAGTTCTTCAGTACCATTCTCTAGATTCCGTATATATGTGTTAGAATACAATATTTATCTTTCTCTTTCTGACTCACTTCACTCTGTATAATAGGTTCTAGGTTCATCCACCTCATTAAAACTGACTCAAATTTTACATTCTTTTTTATGGCTGAGTGATATTCCATTGAGTATATGTACCGTAACTTCTTTATCCATTCATCTGTCGATGGACATCTAGGTTGCCTCCATGTTCTAGCTGTTGTAAATAGTGCTGCAGTGAACAATGGGATACATGTGTCTTTTTCAATTTTGGTTTCCTCAGGGTATATGCCTAGAAATGGGATTGCTGGGTCATATGGTGGTTTTATTCCTAGTTTTTAAGGAATCTCCATATCGTCTTCCATAGAGGCTGTATCAATTGGCATTCCCACCAACAGTGCAAGAGCGTTCCCTTTTCTCCACACCCTCTCCAGCATTTATTGTTTGTAGACATTCTGATGATGGCCATTCTGACTGGTGTGAGGTGATATCTCATTGTGGTTTTGATTTGCATCTCTCTAATAATGAGCGACGTTGAGCATCTTTTCATGTGTTTTCTAGCCATCTTCTGTATGTCTTCTTTTGAGAAATGTCTGTTTTGGTCTTTCTCCCACTGTTTGATTGGGTTGTTTGTTTTTCTGGCATTGAGTTGGACGAGGTGCTTGTATATTTTGAAAATTAATCCTTTGTCAGTTGTTTCATTTGCTATTTTTTTCTCCCATTTTGAGGGTTTTCTTTTCACCTTGCTTATAGTTTTCTTTTCTGTGCAAAACCTTTTAAAGTTTAATCAGGTCCCACTTGTTTACTTTTGTTTTTATATTGTTACTCTAGGAGGTGGGACATAGAGGATCTTGGTTTGATTTATGTCATCGAGTGTTCTGCCTGTGTTTTCCTCTAAGAGTTTTATAGTTTCTGGTCTTATGTTTAGGTCTTTAATCCATTTTGAGTTTATCTTTGTGTATGGTGTTAGACAGTGTTCTAATTTCATTCTTTTACATGTAGCTGTCCAGTTTTCCCAGCACCATTTATTGAAGAGGCTATCTTTGCCCTCTTGTGTATTGTTGCCTCCTTTGTCAAAAATAAGGTACCTGTAGATGCATGGGTTTATTTCTGGACTTTCTATGTTATTCCATTAGTCTATATTTCTGATTTTGTGCCAGTACTATACTGTATTTATGATTGCAGCTTTGTAGTATAATCTGAAGTCAGGGAAGCTGATTCCTCCAGCTCCATTCTTCTTTATAAGGACTGCATTGGTTATTTGTGGTCTTTTGTGTTCCATATGAATTGTGAAATATTTTCTTCTAGTTCTGTGAAAAAAGCCATTGGTAATTTGATACAGATCACAATTGACTGTAGATTGCCTTTGGTTCAGTTCAGTCGCTCAGTCGTGTCCGACTCCTTGCGACCCCATGGATCACAGCACACCACACCTCCCTGTCCATCACCAACTCCCTGAGTCTACCCAAACTCATGTTTAAGTTGGTGATGCCATCCAACCATCTCATCCTCTGTCGTCCCCTTCTCCTGCCCTCAATCTTTCCCAGCATCAGGGTCTTTTCAAATGAGTCAGTTCTTTGCATCAGGTGGCCAAAGTATTGGAGTTTCAGCTTCAACATCAGTCCTTCCAATGAACACCCAGGACTGATCTCCTTCAGGATGGACTGGTTGGATCTCCTTGCAGTCCAAGGGACTCTCAAAAGTCTCCTCCAGCACCACAGTTCAAAGGCATCAATTCTTTGATGCTCAGCTTTCTTTATAGTCCAATTCTCACATCCATACATGACTACTGGAAAAACCATAGCCTTGACTAGATGGACCTTTGTTGGCAAAGTAATGTCTCTGCTTTTTAATATTCTGTCTAGGTTGGTCATAACTTTCCTCCCAACGAGCAAGTGTCTTTTAATTTCATGGCTGCAGTCACCATCTGCAGTGATTTTGGAATCCAAAAAAATAAAGTCTGGCACTGTTTCCACTGTTTACCCATCTATTTGCCATGAAGTAGTGGGATCAGATGCCATAATCTTCATTTTCTGAATGTTGAGCTTTAAGCCAACTTTTGCATTCTCCTCTTTCACTTTCATCAAGAGGCTCTTTAGTTCTTCTCCACTTTCTGCCATAAGTATAAGTTTCTGCATTTGGTAGTATAGTCAGTTTCACAATACTGCTTCTTCCTACATAGGAACATGAACTATCTCTCCATCTGTTTATGTTGTCTTTGATTTCTTTCATTAGTGTCTTATAATATTCTGTGTACAGTTATTTTGTCTCCTTAGGTAAGTTTATTCCTAGATATTTAATTCTTTTTGTTGCAATGGTGAATGTGATTGATTCCTTAGTTTATCTTTCTAATTTTTAATTGTTAGTGTACTGAAATGTAAGTGATTTCTGTGTACTGATTTTGTATCCTGCAACTTTGCTAAATTCACTGATTAGCTCTAGTAATTTTCTGATCCTATCTTTAGGGTTTTTCTATGTGCAGTATCATAACATCTGCAAACAATTAGAGCTTTTCGTCTTCTTTTCCGATCTGGATTCCTTTTATTTCTTTTTCTTCTCTGATTTCTATAACTAAGACTTCCAGAACTATGTTGAATAATAGTGGCAAAAGTGGACACCCTTGTCTTGTTCCTGATTTTAGGGAAAATGCTTTCAATTTTTCACCATTGAGAATAATGTTTGCTGTAGGCTTATCATATACAGTCTTTACTATGTTGAGGTAGGTTCCTTCTATGCCCATTTTTTGAAGAGATTTAATCATAAATGGGTGCTGAATTTTATCAAAGGCTTTTTCTGCATCTATTGAGATTATCATATGGTTTTTATCTTTCAATTTGTTAATATGGTGAATCACATTGATTGGTTTGCATATATTGAAGAATCCTTGCATCCCTGGAATAAACCCAACTTGATCATGGTGTATGAGCTTTTGATGTGTTGCTGAATTCTGTTTGCTAAAATTTTGTTGAGGATTTTTGCATTTATGTTCATCAGTGATATTGGCCTGTAGTTTTCTTTTTTGTGTTGTCTTTGGTATTGGTATCAAGGTGGCCTCTTAGAGTGAGTTTGGAAATGTTCCTTCCTCTGCAATTTTTTGAGAGTTTTAGAAGGATAAGCATTAGCTCTTCTTTGAGTGATAAAATTCTCCTGTGAAACCATCTGGCCCTGGACTTTTGTTTTTTGGGAGATTTTTGATCACGGCTTCAATTTCGTTGCTTGTAATTGGGTTGTTCATAATTTCTTTTTCTTCCCAGTTCAGTCTTGAAAGATTGAGCTTTTCTAAGAATCTGTCCATTTCTTTCAGGTTATCCATTTTATTGCCATATAGTTGTTCATAATAAGTCTCTTATTCTCCTTTGTATTTCTCCATTGTCTGTTGTAACCTCTCCTTTTTCATTTCTAATCTTGTTGATTTGATTCTTCCTTATTTTTTTCTTGATGAGTCTAGCTAAAGGTTTGTCAAGTTTTATTATCTTCTCAAAGAACCAGGTTTTAGTTTTTATTAATCTTTACTTTTGTTTCTTTCATATCTTTGTCATTTATTTCTGCTTTGATCTTTATGACTTCTTTCCTTCTACTACTTTTTTTTTTTTTTTTTGGTTCTTCTTTTTCCGGTTATTTTAGGTATAAAATTATGTTGTCTATTGGATGTTTTTCTTATTTCTTGGGGTAAGATTGCATTGCCATAAACTTCCCTCTTAGAACTGCTTTTGGAGCATCCCATAGGTTTTGAGTTGTCGTGTTTTCATTGTCATTTGTTTCTAGAAGTTTTTTGATTCCCCTTTTGATTTTTTCAGTAACCTGTTGGTTATTTAGAAACATGTTGTTTAATCTCCATGTGTTTGTGTTTCTTACATTTTTTTTCCTCTTGTAATTGATACCTGGTCTCATAGCCTTTTGGTCAGAGAAGATGCTTGGTACAATTTCAGTTTTCTTAAATTTGCTGAGGTTTGATTTGTGACCCAAGATGTGGTCTGTCCTGGAGAATGGTCCATGTGGACTTGAGAAGAAGATGTATTCTTCTGCATTTGGATGGAATGTCCTGTAAATATCAATGAGATCCATCTCATCTAATGTATCATTTAAGACTTGTGTTTCCTTATTAATTTTCTGTTTCGATGATCTGTCCATTGGTGTGGGTGGGGTGTTAAAGTCTCCTACTATTATTGTGTTATTGTCAGTTTCTCCTTTTATGTTTGTTAGTGTTTGTCTTATGTATTGAGGTGCTCCTATGTTGGGTGCATAGATATTTACAATTGTTATGTCGTCCTCCTGGATTGACTCCTTGATCATTATGTAGTGTCCTTCCTTATCTCTTATAATCTTCTTTATTGTAAAGTATATTTTGTCTGATACGAGAATTCCTACCCCAGCTTCCTTTTGCTTCTGATTTGCATGGAACATATTTTTCCATCCTCTCACACAGACTATATGTGTCTTTAGGTCTGAAGTGGGTGTCTTGTATATAGCATATATATGGGTCCCATACATATAACCCATGTATATATATGGGTTTTTGTAACCATTCAGCCAGTCTGTGTCTTTTGGTTGGAGCATTTAATCCATTTACTTTTAAAGTAATTATCAATATATATGTTCCTATTGCCATTTTCTTAATTGTTTGGGGTTGATTTTGTAGATTTTTTTTCTTCTCTTATGTTCCTTGACTATTTAAGTCCCTTTAATATTTGAATAAAGCTGATTTTGTGGTACTGAATTCCCTTAACTTTTGCTTATCTGAAAAGCTTTTTATTTCTTCATTAATCTTGAATGAGATCCTTGCCTGGTACAGTAATCTTGGTTGTAGATTTTCCCCTTTGAATACTTTAAATATATCCTGCCATTCCCTTCTGGCCTTCAGAGTTTCTGCTGAAAGATCAGCTGTTAAGTGCAGGGTGTTTCCCTTGTATGTTACTTGTTGCTTCTACTTTGCTGCTTTTAATATTCTTTCTTTGTGTTTAGTCTAGTTTCTTTAGTATGTGTCTTGGCATGTTTCTCCTTGGCTTTATCCTGTATGGGATTCTTTCCGCCTCTTGGACTTGACTGACTATTTCCTTTTCCATGTTGGAGACTTTTAATCCTCTTCAAAAATTTTCTCATACCCTTTCTTTTTCTCTTCTTCTTCTGGGACCCCTATAATTCGAAGGTTGGTGCATTTGATATTGTCCCAGTGATCTCTGAGAGAGTATCCTCAGTTATTTTCATTCTTTTTACTTTATTCTGATTTTCAGAAGTTATTTCCACCATTTTATCTTCCAGTTCACTGATTCATTCTTCTGCTTCAGATATTCTGCTATTGATTGCTTCTAGAGTATTTTCAATTTCAGTAATTGTGTTGTTTGTCTCTCTGTGTTTATTCTTTAATTCTTCTCTTTGTTTATTGATTCTTGCATTTTCTCCATTTTGTTTTCAAAGTTTTGGAGAATCTTTACTAACATTATTCTGAACTCTTTTTCAGGTAGTTTGCCTATTTCCTCTTCATTTATTTAGACTTCTGTGTTTTCAGTTTGTTCCTTCATTTGTGTAGTACTTCTTTGCCTTTTCATTATTATTTTTTTTTTAACTTATTGTGTTTGAGGGCTCCTTTTCCCAGGCTTCAAGGTTGAATTCTTTCTTCCTTTTGGTTCTGCCCTCCTAAGGTTTGTCCAGTGGTTTGTGTAAGATACATATAGGGTGAGATTTGTGCTGAGTTTTTGTTTGTTTTTCCTCTGATGGGCAAGGCTAAGTGAGGTGATAATCCTGTCTACTGATGATTGGGTTTGTATTTTTGTTTTGTTTGTTGTTTAAATGAGGTGTCCTACACAGGGTGCTACTGGTGGTTGGGTGATGCCAGGTCATGTATTCAAGTGGTTTTCTTTGTGTGATTTCTCACTATTAGATTCTCCCTAGGGTTAGTTCTCTGGTGGTCTAGGGTCTTGGAGTCTGTGTTCCCACTCCAAAAGCTCAGGACTTGATCTGTGTTCAGGAATGAAGATTCCACAAGTGGTTTGTTATGGCATTAAGTGAGATTAAAAGAAATATCTTTAAAAAAAGAGAAATATCTAAAAATGAGAAACCAAAGATGAACCCCAGACAAATGGAAGTTACAAAATCAGGCAAATAATAATTAAAATAAGGGAATATACACATATACATATACACCCATGAGCAAAGTCAAAACAGTAAAAAAAAAAATACAGTAGATTGACCCGGTGAACAAAGGTAACCAAAATTGATACCCATCAGTTAAGAACAAAACTAAGTAAAGCACAGACTGGAAAACAAAGCTAGAGCAAGGTGCCAAGTGGGGAATAAAGCAATGAAAACAAACCTAACAAATATTTTAAGAGGAAAGAAAAGAAAGAATAGATATGCAAAGTTAAATAGAGGTAGGTGAAGAAGATTTATATACATTAAAGATTAATTACAAGGGGAAAAGAACAGTAGGAAAGACAAACAAAAGAATAAATGTATAAAAAATATAATAGGTTTTAAAAAATTAAGAATTAAAGTTAAAAAAAGAAAGGAAGAAAAAAAAAGCAGAAGAAGAAAGAAAAAAGAAATAAGGAAAACTCCACAGAACTGCAGAAGCCCAACATGGAGGCAGAGGTTTAAACAACAATAAAAAATGTGACTTAATATACACATACACATGATCACCCATAAGCAAAATCAAAACAGTCCAGCAAAAATAAAGTACAATAGATTGACCCAGTGAACAAAGGAAACCAAAAATTATATCTACCAGAACAAAACTATCTAAAGCACAAACTGGAAAACAGAACTCGAGTGACGTTCCAATTGAGGAATAAAGCAATGAAAATAAAACTAACAAATATGTTGAGAGGAAAGCAAGAAAAGAAAGAATGAATACATATGCAAAGTTAAGTAGAGGTAGATGAAGAAGATTTGTATACATTGAACATTAACTGCAAGGGGAAAAGAACAGTAGGAAAGCAAACAAAGGACTAAATCTGGAAAAAATAATAATAGGTTTAAAAAATTAAAAGTTGAAATTAGAAAGCGAGAAAAGAAAAAAAAAAAAGGAAAACCTCACAGAACTGCAAAAGCCCAACGTAGAGGCAGAGGTGCATAACAACAGTAAAAAATGTGACTGAGAAAAAAAAGCTCAATACTTAATCAGATTTCATAGTGCCAATAAAATCGACAACCACTCCGGGGTGGGGGTGGGGGAGGGGGGAGTTAAAAAAAAAAATCGAAAAGAATCTACAGAACAAGTCAAAACATAAGAATAAAAAATGTTTTTCTTAAGTCACTGCTGTCAGAGTCCTTGTGCTCTCTGGGAGTCACAGTCCGCCTCACCTCCCTAGGATGCCCTCCAATACTGTGCTAATCTCTGGACTTGCTGTCCAGCTCAGATTCTAATCTGGTCCTACTTCTGTGTGTTCCTGCCTCTAATGTCCATAGCTGTGAGAACTAGGTGTTTTCTTTTGTGGGAGATCTCAACGACCTTTTATATATTCCATAGACACAGAGCCTGGCTAGTTGATTGTGTGGATTTAATCTGCAGTTTGTACAGCCGGTGGGAAGGTTTTGGGTCTTCTTCCTTAGCCACGCTGCCCCTGGGTTTCAATTGTGGTTTTATTTCCACCTCTGTATGTGGGTCGTCCACTGGGGTTTGCTCCCGGGGCTGCCTTGGAGGACTTGGGTTTGCCCCTGTGAGGGCCAGGTGTGGAGGTGGCGCAGCTGCTTGGATTGCAGGGGTTTCTGGCAGCGCCAGGTACTCAGGGGAGTTGGTGGCTAGTGCAGCAGGAAATATAGTGCCCTAGAAGGGTATGGAAACCTGTATTGGCCAATACGCTCCAGTATTCTTGCCTGGAGAATCCCCCTTCCTGACAGAGAAGTCTGGTAGTCCACAGTCTACAGAGTCGCCGAGTCGGAACTACCAAAGACACCCAGGGCTAAGAGACGCAAGACTTTTTATGCCTGTGGCAGCTCTGCCCCATGAGAGTTGAGGGTGAAGGTGGTGCAGCTGCTTGGCTTGTGGGGACCCTGGAGGCGCCAAGTGTGCAGGGATGTGGACTGTCTCTGCCTAAGGAGTTATGGCCCTATAACTTTTTAGGCCCTATGGTCTTTTTTCAAGCCTTTTGGAGCTGGCAATCAGAGGGCCTCTTTCTCTGTAGCTCCGCCCATTCAGGCCCTTAGAAGGCTCCCTTGCCTGGGGTCCTTCTCTGTTGTTCAGCATCTCAGAAACATAGAGGGGGACCCCTGGCTGGGGTCCTACTTTGTAGATCGGCATGTCAGGCACTTAAAGGGACACGCTGGGTGTCCCTGCTCTGTAGTTCAGTGCATCGGGTGGTTGATGGGCCAACCCCTCTATTGTTCAGTTGCTGATGCTGGCGTGTGGAGAGAGAAAGGCTATGGTGATGGCTTCACCCTGTATGCGTGACAGCAGTAATGCTTTGCTTCCATGGCTGCCTGGCTTTCCTCCACAGGCATTTCCTACCAGAATCTTGTCCCTCACATCTTCTTGATCCGTCTCTCCACAGTCAACAGCAGCCCTCGCCCTGGGATTGCTCCACAATTCCTAAATTGCAGCTCCAAGCCTTTTCACCTTCCTGGGGACCTGCGTCCGTGTCCAGAATATGTATGGCTGCAGCAAGGACTGTCTGATTTTCATTCTGTTTAGGATGCCACAAATTAGCTGTTTCACTCAGCCTTAAATGTGTCTCCTCTGACTAATACAGTTGCCCCAATGTGGGGATCGGACCTCTGCTTCAGTTCCCCCACCACCTGAGGACAGGTCCAGTCCTAATAAGACTCCTGTTTTTTCCCCCTAGTTCCTTCGTCCCATGGAGTTTTGTGTGGTTCTATATATTCTTTTCCATTGGTCAGGTACCCCTGTCCACCCTGAGATGGTGTTCTGCATGTTGTTCTGTGACTGAATGTGCATTCCTGATGCATCTATGAAAAGGGGTGTACTCCACGTCCACCTACTCCTTCACCGTCTTGTTCTCCCATATGGGCCATTTTTAAATCCTGTCCTGTTTCCATTTACCTTTCAATTCCACCTAATAAATGAGTCTTTAAGAATCTTATATATAGCCTTAAAAGACTTTAAAATTTATTATTCAAAAAAATCTTAGATTTTTAAAGATTATCTGTATAATTCAAAATCAATCAACTAAGGACAAACTTCCACAATTTTAGAACTGCAGACTGTTGTAACTAACTTCAGATATGAGTTCAAACCCTTGAACATTAGGTTAATAGATGTGTTGTAGACACTTTTTCTACTGCCATGAAGGTTTAGGATAGAAGGTATATTTAATGGTTAATAAACCATTCCTCAGTGGAGCAACTGTAGAAATTCACAGCTGCCTGCACATGAGTTCAGTAAGGTTTATAATAAGAAAATTATAGTTATTTACTCAGGAAATGAAAATAGCCAAGTGGCAGGATATCTCTCTAAAACAGATGCATCACTTCATTCTGCTGTTTATTGCATGCATATTCTCATTTATCTTGGTTTCCTGGGGCCTTGTTGTAGTTGAACCCTGACAACGGTAAATCCAACAGAAATGATGAGACACAGTGATAAATCAAAGAGCAATTACTTAAATAAATGGAAAACACGCTTGGTATTGTGGTTGCAAACAATTTGTATGGCATTTAACAGGAGAATAGGACAGCCTCTGATTATGCCAAGAGTATAACCAATGTATTTTCAAAATCATTAAGACTGTTTAGTTATTTGGCATAAATACATAGAAGATAATTAATGTATGGAAACTATCAGTCACATCGTGCCTATTATTAAGAAGCCTTTTAAAATGAAATTCCTTAATCTTTAAAGCTATTTCTCTCATTCACTGAATCAATTCCTGGTTCTGGTAGAAACTTCACATTTTGCCGGTCAATTCTGTCACAGTAATATTGGATTCCATTTGGAAACCTACACTTGGCTAGAACTTTAATCAAAGTTAAAAACATTCTGTTCTTGATACTGATCCAGTTGCTTAGCCTCTACCCTAGAGGATTTGTATTAACTGTAACACTGTTGTGCACTGTGAAATTTCTCTTGATTTAAACAATACTTGAAACATATCCTGTCTGTAAGATACCAAAGGTAAATGGTGATCAGTCATACATTTTTGAAAAATGTATATCTGTTAGCCTTCAGTTTAATCATAGTCAGTATCTATACATCCTTTATTTTTACACAAGAGAAGCATCTGAGCATATTGGCTCAGTAAAACTGCAGGATGTACTATATAGCTTATTTCTTAATTAAATATGTTGAATAATTAATATCAATCAAAGCTAGAAATAACTAAATGGCTTAAAATCCTATTATAAAATATCTTCCTTTTAAGTCCTGAGTTTTATTGCACTGAGTCAAACTGTTATTTTGACTTATCGTGCACATGTCGTCCTTCCAGGATTTTCCATGTTATTTGACAGGCTTCTTTACACTTTGTTTGAAAAATATAACATAAGCTTTGCAATAACACACATGAAATGAAATCAGTGCAAATACCGTCTGTATAAACCTGACAAGTTCAGTTCATGGAAAAAGCTGAAATATCAACAAGGTCTTGGTCAGAAGGTTACAACATTGGCCTGCTATAATTATTATTATTATTTTATCTCTCTTAGCAACAGATTATGGTTTGTTTAAGCTAAATAGTTCTTTAAGAGACTGACATTGAGATGATTTAGTACATAATAGGGCTTGGGTTGTTAAACTACAAAGAATTAATCCCACTAGATTTCACAAATAGCACCTGCTCAAGCCTGCTAGAGTTGTCTGTCTGCATGGAATGTATCAGAGCAAAATTTGGCAGAACCAACAGACTGAATTATCAAAACTCCAGAATGTTTGCTCTAAAAGAAACTTGCTCTCTTTTTACTACTATTTGTTTGGAAATTAACCTTGAATTAGCCAATTTCAAATGACTAAGTAATCACAAAAATAATTTTTAAATGTTGTGAGATATATAATAGTAGTAATTGCTCTAAAAAAATATTTTAAGAGGTATACAGAGTCTTCTGACTTCCCCAGTGGCTCAGGAGTATAGAATCCACCTGCAATGCAGGAGATGCAGGAGATGCAGGAGTAGCAGGTTCGATCCCTGGGTCAGGAAGATCCCCGGGTCAGGAAGATCCCCTGAAGGAAGAAATGTTAACCCACTTCAGTATTCTTCCCAGGATAATCCCATGGACAGAGGAGCCTGGTGGGTACAGTCCAGACGGTCACAAAAAGTGACATGACTGAGTGACTGATGAGAGTCTTCTAGAGTAATTATGGATACAAGTGTATCATTGGGTGTAAACTTGGAAATAAGAAATTTTGCAAGTTCGATAAGTAGCTTTTCCCAGTTCATGTGGTAGATTGGCCTTTCCTTGGTACAAACCCTCTCCTATCTTTTCTTATAAAGGCGCTAATCCTATCATGATGGCTCCACCCTCATGACTTCATCTAACTCTCATTATTTCTCAAAGGCCCCATCTCTAAATACCATCACACTGGGGGTTAGAGTTTCAACATAAGAATTCGGCAGGACACAAACTTCAGTTCAAAACAGTGCATATGTGTATATTTGATAGGAATATAAAGATTGGAAACAACTAGCAGTGTGCTGAGGCTTTCAAAATATAAATCTTGAAATATAAATCCTAAAATATAAATCTTGAGGATGTTTAATAAAAATCATAATGTTAGAGCATTTTTCCTATAACTTTCATATTTTTATTGTATAAGTGCCACAATTTTTCTCTATAGTAAATATTATTTTCCTCCTTGAATCTCTGTCACTAATTTATAGCAATTTTGTAGGGCAAATGATCCAGTTGTTTTAATACTAGAATCAAAGAGTTTAGTCTAAAAATTATATTTTCTGTAGTTTATTCTTTGTTTCTTTTCTAGACTCAGAAAAAAATGCAAATGTTCTTATTCAAATGTAGCAAATGATATCTTCATTTTTATTTTATTAACTCCTTATTAAACAAAAGGTGTTGAAATCTTTGCTGGAAATTCTTTGTAAAGTCTGAATTCTCTTCGGCATGCAGTGAAATGAGTATGTGAAAAAATATCGGGACTGAACACTTGTGACATGTCAAGCTGCTTTCTGGTGATTTAATGAACCATGTAGTAAATAGTTCAATTTTATGCAATAAGGAAAGTATTCATTGTTTTTAATGTTAAACATAAAGATAGTTTGCTAATATTTGGTATAAAAAATTGTGTGTCAAATATATTATGGCGAGTCCATCATCAAGTAAAAGATCTCAAAAGTATAAAAAGGGTAATGTTATTACCATAGCAACAACTTATTTAGCTTGTTTTATATAAACATTGTTTATCAGTTACTAGACTCAAGTTAGTTTTAATATTTATACTTTATCTAATTCCATATATTTGAACTGTAGCACATATTTTAGGATATTATCAAATTATGCATAAGAAAAGTCGTGGTACCTAAAGTAGCCCTAGCATGAAAACACATCCTTGGAATATGTTATTTAAGAATAAAAGTCCTATCAATCAGGAGATGCCTTGGGATATATAAATTCCACTTACTAATGGAGAATCCCATGGACAGAGGAGCCTGGTGGGCTATAGTCCATGGGGTCACAAAGAGTCAGAACTGAACTTGTACATGACTGAACGTGTAACACAACACAACACTGTGAAAGAGCTCTGTAATAGATTCAGGAGAAGAAATAATTTAGATAAGACATTTATACTTTACAAGAAAAAAAGTTAATTTAGTTATAATTTATATACCATAAACTTCACTATTTTAAAGTGTACAATTTAGAGGTTTTGGTATATTTACAGACTTGTGCAACCACTGCTCTTACTTACTTCTAAAACATTTCATCATCCATAAATGAAACTCTGTACCCATAGTCACTGTCCATATCTCCTTTCTCCCAGCTCCTGGCAACCAGAAATCTACTTTTAATCTCTATGAATTTGCCTATACTGGACATTTCATACAAATGGAAGTATACAGTATGTGTCTTTTGTACCTGACTTTTTTCATTTAGCATAATGTTTTCAGAGTTCATTTATGTTTAGGCATATATCAGTATTCCATTCCTTTTATGGCTGAATAGTATTCACTGTGTAGATATATCACATTTTATCTATTTCATTAGTTGTTGGATGTTTGGGCTGTTTCCATTTGAGAAGGTTGCTATTTTGAATAATGCTGTTATGAAAATTTGTGCACCAGTTTTTGTACCTCTGTGCTTTCAATTCTCTCAGGTATATGCATAGAATTGGAATTGCTGGGTCATGGAGTAACATGTCAAGCTTTTGGAGGAAGGTCAGACTGCTTTCAAAAGTGGCCAGCCCTAACATGATGAGATCACTGATTAGGTATATTAGGCAATTCCAGAACTTTATACCTCTACCAAAGCACCTGATAAGCTAGCAAAAATAATCAGAATCAACTTGTTCAGAAGTCTGAAATCCTCAAAAACTTATTATAACCAGAGGAAAGCATAATGATAAAAGGCATTGCTGCATTTTACTAAGGGAGAGCCCTGGCATTTTAAGTTTTTTTCACTGTCCCCACTCCTTGATCAGCAGTAGGTATTATGATGACAGCCAGAAATCCTGGTGCAGGTTGCAAGGCCAGCAGGAGCAATATAGACCTTATCCTCAAAGAATGGTGGCTGTGGATTTCAACCTGTATCGTTGATTCTTGAAGGACCAGTACAAGGGCTTGCCATTGTTTTGCCTGGTTTGGAGTATTGCCATGGCTAAGATGGTTCCTTGGGTGGTGTTTCCAAAAAATATATCAAGGGAAAAATATTGGCCATGACAGTCTTGCATTTATAGTCAAGACAGGAAACAAATAGACTAAAAATGTTAGGAAGCATGACATTGAGAAAGAGATATCTGGGAGAACCCTTAAAAGAAACCCTTTTAAGGGTTTCCCAAGTGGTACTTGCCAATGAAGGAGACATAAAAGAAGCGGCTTTGATCCCTGGGTCAGGAAGAGCCCCTGGAGGAGGACATGGCAACTCACTCCAGGATTCTTACCTGGAGAATCCCATGAACAGAGGAGCCTGTAGTCCATAGGGTTGCAAAGAGTTGGACACAAGTGAAGCAACTGGGCATGCATGCATGCAAGGGCTTTTAAAAGCTTGTGCTTTTATCAAATAATTAAGAAGGCAATGCACATGCCCAGAACCAGACATATGCTCAGAAAAGGTCTAAGAGAACCTTATTCTTTTACCTTCAGCTCACCTTCATGATACACACAAACACAAGTGAAGGCTAAAACAGAGTTGTGAAGAGTCTGGCTAAATATAAAAGGTGTGTACCAAAACAGCCCAAATATAAACTGGGAATTTCAGTGGTCACACATGAAAAAGAGTAAACAAGCAAAACACAATAAATTGCAATAAGCAGTTATAATCCTGGGGAATGAGAATAATCTGATTTCCAGAGCTTTCACAGTATAATATTCACAACGTCCAATTTTCACCAAAATAATGACAAGACATGCAAAGAAAGAAGGAAATAGGGCCTACTCACAGAAAAAGAGACATTAATAGAAACTCTAGCTAAAGTATCCTGGGCATTGGACTTACTAGACAAAGATTTTAGAGCAAGTATTTTAAATATACTTAAAGTTCTAAATGAAACCATGGACAAAGAATGGAAGGAAGCCAAGAGAATAATGGTCTCAGCAAAGAAAAAATATCAATAAAAGTTATAAATTATTTTTTAAAGAAGAGTCAAATAGACATCTGGAACCTAAACATACAATAACTGAGATGAAAAGTCCACTAGAGGATTGCAACGGATTTCAGCAGAAAAAAGAATCAATGAAATTAAAGTAGATCAATTTATTCAGCCTGAGAAGCCAAAAGAGAAAAGAATGAAGATGAATGAAAAAAAAAAAAAATGGATCCTGAGATCTACAGGACACCATCAAATGGAACAGCATGCACAAAATCACAGTCCCAGTTTTAGAGGAGAGGGAGGAGACAGAAAGAATGTTTGAAAAAATATTAAGCAAAAACATCTCTTATTTGATAAAGTATGTAAATTCACACATACAAGAAGCTCTAAGAACTCCAGGCAGGATAAATTCAGAGAGACCCACACAAACACACATTATAGTCGTGGCTTAGATGATAAAGAATCTGCCTGCAATGCTGGAGACCAGGTTCAATCCCTGGGTTGTGAAGATCCCCTGAAAAGGGAATGGCAACCCACTCCAGTATTCTTGCCTGGAGAATACCATGGACAGAGGAACCTGGCAGGCTAAAATCCATGGACTTGCAAAGAGTCGGACACAATCGAGTGACTAACACATTCACATTCACTCATTCAAAGTGACTGCATCATCTTAGTTCCCCACCAACAATATGTGAGTGTTCTGATTTCTCTACATCCTCACCAACTCTTGTTAATGTCTTTTTTATTATAGCCATCTTAGTGAAAGGAGGGTGGTATTTCATTGTTTTTAATTGCATTTTCATGATGACTAATGGTGCTGAGAATCTTTTTTTCATGTGCTTACTAAGAAAACTTAAACTGACAACTGGAACTGAATCTATCAGCCTTTGATCCAGCTAATGTGAAGACAGTTCAAGTAATATTCAATGAGACAGATTGATTTGGCCACCAAGTTCAGTCAAAGATAATTACTATGCCTGTCCTGCTGGCAAAACTGGACCTAAGGAACTCTGTTCTCATGTGAGGACAAGCTGATGAAAAACACTTACCAGAACTTATAAAGAAATCCTACAGAAGACAGGAAAAAATAAAAAAAAAACAAAAACAAACAAAAAAAATCATTCAAAGTCCAAGGGGAAGCCTATCTTTGGGAAAAAAAAAAAACAAAAAACCCAATGTAACATTTCAGAAGTTGTTCTACATTTTCAGTATGATATGGCCTGAACTCTATAAGAATGGAAGACTATAATCTGAGAACCAATTGAAATGAAAATGTGAAGAAAATGAAAAGAATTGATGAAGGTAAACATTTCATGAGTAATAGAATTAGCATCTCTATTTGAGGAAATAAAAAATGTCTAAGTAAGCAGTACGGAGAATTAGTAAGGTGAAGAACAAACATAAGAAACTCTCCTTGAATTAATTGGAGAGTGACAAAGAGGTCAAATGATAAGTTTAAGGAGACTGAGAAAGGGGACAGGAACCTACACAAAAGTATAGGCATAGCTACAGAAGAAATCTGGACAACCATTTAAACACAATTCAGATGATATTCATGCACTCTGAGAATGGGAGAATTTTAGTTCCTGGCTTACTATCCATTCTTATTGGTACTACTCTTCTGATCATTCTTGATCATTGGAAGTTGTAACTAGTACAGAGAGGATACTTCTTACACACCACCCTCTTAGTTCCTTATCAGTCATCCAATTAGTCATCATTCATAAATGATGTAAAATTAGCTAAACCACACCACTTTTGTGATCTCAGGCTTGAGCATCTCACTCTCTGTCTTCTTCCTGCCTTACTGTAGCTCATTCTCTCTCATATATGTAAGCTCAGTTCTGCTGCTGCCCCAGAAATTTACACTCCATAGGCCTTATCACATTTTCACTTTCCTTCTTCAGGTACTCATATTCCTTCTTCCTCAGCTTATATTCTAGTAGTAATCATTATAATCACTGCTTCTGACTCCCCTAAACTGTCACATTTTCATGGGAAAAAAAACCCCCGAACTTTTATTAATTCTAACTCCGCCTACCACATTTCTATACCAGTGCAATAGAATAGAATAGTTAAAACTGCAAAGTCATGCTGACTAGCTTCTTTTTAAGTTCATGGTAGAATTGGACGGTCCATAGAGCTGCTGTACTGTCCTGGTATTTTCATTCTCACTGTTGGCCTGAGGACCATTTTATACCTTTCTTCTGAAACATCCAAAAGATCATGATCATCCTCACTTTCAGCTGTGATTCACATTTGACTAAAAATATATAAATTGAATTAATCAGGAGTAATTCTCCACTTCTTTACACCAAACTGCATATTCATATACTTTACCTCCCTCCTCTTATAATATAGAAGCTTATTATTCCATTTCAGTCTCACCTCCCACTTGTATGCTTGTATAATAGATCCTAATCTCTCTCACCTATTTTAGGTCCCTTTACCAATATTTTTCCCTTTTCTTATGCTAATTTTCCACACCCTGATTTTCTCCTCTCCATTAAATTATTCCCCTCTGAATACAAATATACTATATTTTCCATCTTTGAAAGAAATTCTTTTGTTTCAATAGCTTCTTCTTAGCCACCACCCCATTTATTTGCTTACCTTTACAGCAGTATTCTTTGGAAGAGTTTACTATACTCATTTCTCCTGTCTTTTCCATGCTTTCTTAAGTCCACTCCAATCAAAGTTTCACCACAGCAAAACAACTAATGCTAAAGTCACCAACTATCAGATTGCTAAATCCAAGAGTCAATTCCTGGACCTTCTCATGCTTTACCTGTTAGCAGCCATAGCTGATACCTTCTCTTCTTGAAATATTTTCCTTATTGGCTGTCACTCTGTTGATTCTCTTTCTCCCTCTTAAGCTTCCTCTTCATCAGTAATTTCTCAACTACTTTACCTTTAAACAGTGGAGTGCTTTGGGACTAAATCTCTGAATTTCTCTGAAGTGATTTCAATCACCTAGGATGACTTAGACACTATTTACATATTGCCCATCCTTAAACTCCAAGCTCAGTATCTCTATACAGAAATCTAATAGGTAATCCTAAATTTCAAAACTGATCAACTGGTTTAATTTTACTTAAAATCTACCTCTCTTGCAGTCTTCCTCATGTCCCATTAATTGTTCAGATAATGTAATAATATAATCAAATTCAGGCTTTAAAAAGATTACTACTTAACATTGTGGATTAAAGAAGATTAAGAGCAGATTTGAGGATAACAGTTAGAAAGCTTAGGAAAGCATATAAAGACAATAAGAAAGAATATACTATTCAAAAGAAAATTTTGGAAATGGTTCTTTGAAAAATATCATGTTGTATTCTTACTTCACAATACAGCAAAATACATATAAAATATATTTAATAATCAAATGGAAAAATAAAATCATCAAAACTTTCATTTAAAGTATACTGCAGCCAAGCAATGTGATTTTATATTCACTTAAAATTTTTATTTACTAAGAATATTTAACATGGAAAAGAAGATAATGTATTAACTAAAAAAGAAAGATGAAAAATTATATGTTGCATATTTTGTATTAATCCAATATTTTATTGTAAAAAATGCTTCAAAATATACAAATTAAAAATTTGTCTCCATGTAGAGTATTTTGGTTTAAATTTTATTCTTTTATTCTTTGCCACATTTTCTATTTTGAATTTGTATTCATTTTAAAATAGAAAACTTGCATTATTCTTTATAATAAGGAAAGTGACTTTTAGAGAAAGAATTTTTAAAGCAGATTAAATAGAAATATTTATAGAAGTAAATTCCCAGCATTACTTTAGTTCAGTTCAGTTCAGTTGCTTGGTTGTGTCTGACTCTTTGCGACCCATGGACTGCAGCACGCCAGGCTTCCCTGTCCATCAGCAACTCCCAGAGCTTACTCAAAATCATGTCCATCAAGTCAATGATGCCATCCAATCATCTTATCCTCTGTTGTCCCCTTCTCCTCCCACCTTCAATCTTTCCCACCATCAGGGTCTTTTCCAGTGAGTCAGTTCTTTGTATCAGGTGGCCAATGTATTGGAGTTTCAGCATTAGCATGAGTCTTTCCAATGAATATTCAGGACTGATTTCCTTTAGGATAGACTGGCTGGATCTCTTTGTAGTCCAAGGGACTCTCAAGAGTCTCCTCCAACACCACAGTTCAAAGGGATCAGTTCTTTGGCACTCAGTTTTCTTTTAGTTCCAACTCTCACATCCATACATGACTACTGGAAAAACCATAGCTTTGACTAGACAGATGTTTGTTGGCAAAGTAATGCCTCTGCTTTTTAATATTCTGTCTAGGTTGGTTATAGCTTTTCTTCCAAGGAGCAAACGTCTTTTAATTTCATGGCTGCAGTCACCATCTGCAGTGATTTTGCAGCCCTCAAAAATAAAGTCTCTCCCTGTTTCCACTGTTTCCCCATCTATTTGCCATACAGTGATGGGACTGGATGCCATGATCTTAGTTTTCTGAATGTTGAGCTTTAAGCCAGCTTTTTCACTCTCCTCTTTCACTTTCATCAAGAGGCTCTTTAGTTCTTCTTTGCTTTCTGCCATAAAGGTGGTGTCATCTGCATATCTGAGATTATTGATTTCTTCTGGCAATCTTGATTGCAGCTTGTGCTTCATCCAGCCCTGTATTTTCCATGATTTACTCTGCATATATGTTATATAAGCAGGGTGACAATATGCAGCCTTGACATACTCCTTTTCCTATTTGAAACCAGTCTGTTGTTCCATGTATAAGCGTTCCAGTTCTAAGTGTTGCTTCTTGACCTGCATACAGATTTCTTAGGAGGCAGGTCAGGTGGTCTGGTATTCCCATTTCTTTAAGAATTTTCAACAGTTTGTTGTGAATTACTCTGTTTAGGACAATATTGTGAGCATGCTCTTCTTATTTCAAATGGAACCAAGAGGGATCAAAGCATCTTGATCTTCTTACAGAAGAGGGATCTTCTGTAATGGGATGTGATTTGAAAACCCTGTATAGGATGTCTGTTAACTTCACATTTTGTGGAGATAATGGATTCCCTCAAGAATTCTATGAGCAAGAGGTATGAACGAATCTTGAAATAATTCTTTCCTTCTTCCTGAGGGCTTCATAAAACCCAAACCAGCAATTTAAATTCATATTCCACTTGGAACAAAGGCCAGTATTCATTATATTTTGAATTCATAAAAATTAAAGACAGTTTATTTTTCCAAAATAAGATGATAGGGAAACATCTGGAGATTTAAGAAACTGAGCATAGCTTTCAGTGGGGCAGGGTGTGGAGAAATTCAATGAGTTTACTTTAGGTTATTTTTTTCTGAAATAATATTTCTTCTACAGAGTGCACCCTTTAAGGCACACTGCCTTCCACATGACCTGGGATGTAATGAAGAAAATTGACAGATATAATTTAGCAGTCAGTTATTATTAGCAAATAATAGCAGACCAATTTTATCTTTTTCTTTATGGGAGACTAAGCAATAGTCTGTGATCCTTCCTTATTCAAACACAGTTTTTGACTCAATCCATCATAAAATTTCATTAATGTACTACTAACACAGAAACACAGAGGTCTTTAAGATATGGAATATGCATTATTACTGTCTAATCCATACTGTCTGATACAGATTTTATAAAATATCCTAGATTCTAGTCAACACTGTGACAATTGCTCATTTACCCTAAAATCAGAATTAAATTTACTGTGCTGTAATCTATCAATAAGTTTACTTCCAATTCTGTGCATTCCAGTTTATGTAGTTTTGCCAAAAGTGAGCTGTTGAAAAACAAAGTAATGGGCCATCTACCCCAATAGCAATGATCTTTACTGAGTGTACTTAGGAGTATTCCTGGTCCATATGTGTTCTGACCACCCTCTATCCCACAGTCCAGGCCCAAGCCCGTCCAGGGAAACAAGACTGCATTGCTTTGGGAAAATGCCATGGTGCAGACAGGCCTAAGGAAGGTGCTTACTCTTGGTCACACTTCCTCAATTCTCGATGTACTTACTGTCCTTCCTTTCCTGTCCTACAGAAAAGATTGTAGCACATTATGTACTAATTTTAAATTAAAATTTATTTAAATTAATTAATAAATAATGTAGATTTTAAATTAATGTCAGTGTTCAGGTCTCATCACAGTGATAGGTATCTTGGAAATTAAGAGACATTGACAGACACTATAATATTTGTTTACTCCTTCCCTTTTCCCTCACCCCTAAGTTACATGTAGTGCCAACAACATATCTTACCAACACCTTTCTAACCATAATACATGTTCTGAAAATTGCCATGAATGCTTACTGTACATTTTCTGTGATCAGTCAGATGCGTGAATAAAATTTTAATCCCCAAAAGTCTGATTTTCAAAGTGAAACTTTAATAAGATGATCTCTAGAAATATAGTTTAAATAACTTAAAATTGCTGAATATATTTTATTCAATAAAACATACTGTGGTCACAATGACTTAAATGTACCTTAGTTGGAAATATTTTATCTTGAAGTTCAGATTTGGATAATTTTACATCAAGACCTTTGATCAGGGCAAGACTAGGCAATATTACCCATCCATACATAATGTAATTCACTAACATTTGAAAGCAACTGCAATAACACACACACACGCACAAAGCCCTTTGATTTTTCTACAAGCCCAAATTCTAGGAGCATGAAGAACTTGGAGTCAAAACATAAAATCAAGACTTTAAAAAATGAAAGAAGGCAAACAAAGGACAAAAGAGAAAAGAAAAATCCCCAAACTTCCACAATTTGAAAAAGTATTGACTTGGCTTTCCTTAAGTGCTATCTTGACCTAAAGTACATCCTGTGACTCAGATTCCAATTACTGTTACAGTCTTTCTGGTCCAAATTGCTGAGAGGAAGGGAAGTACTGCTGTAGACACTTAAAGTGATTAAATAACCTTGTGTACAGAACCTTATAAAAGCTGCACCCTGAGAAAGATGCAATGTTTCTCATTTCTTTGTTCCTGTTTCACTTTTATGATCCCTTCTTGGAAGGAAGGTACATTCCGTCTCTATTTGAAAAAAGGTCTAGGTAACAATAACATTGCCAGAGTTGAAAAATGTGTTATGGTTGTTTTCCATATACTCACCATGAGGCTGGCTCACTCACGATGAGGTTGGCTTGTTTTCTAATGCCATTGTAATGGGTCCTTATTCAAAATATTCTTCATTAACTTCTCTTTGCAACTAGATGATAATAACTGTTATGCCCCTTATTTGTAAGAGATTTAACATTAGTGGATTCAGCAATTACTTTCTAAGACCCCCTCCATTAGACATTCCATTAGTAAGAGAGTAGTTTGAGGACTATTAGGTTGGAATTTGAACCTGCCCGTAGGTAGCAAGACCACATCAACTTTAAAATGCCTTTAGTGAAATAAGATGAAACATTCTAGGAGGTAAAAGTTCAAAGATATTTTCCCCAGCCATTTTCAATTTTATATAGCCTTATTATAATCACTTAATTGATAGGTTACATGGATTTTTCCATCCATTTTTGTTATTTTTATATCATTGGTGTTCCTTGTTTTAAAAATTTCTGACAGAAAATTATCCCCCAAAATGACAAAGCAATAACAAGGAAAGAGTTTTATTTTAATACAAGAGCTCCAAAATAAGGCAGTTTTTGTATGGCTCATTGTAAACCTTAATCCTTTAACTGAATCTCTTCCATAGCTATAGCTTATATTTAAAATTTTTAAAGGAACATTTTCAGAAAAATGGATTTCATCTCTTTTTCCAAGCAACTCTTCTATTGCTAGGAAACACTATTCTTGAATATTTTCCACACATCTACTAGGCTATTTCTAACTGATATTAAGTCACCAAGTGGTTGTCTGGAATAGATTATTATATCAAGCAGCAATATGTGGGCTATCACTAATAAAATGATCTTGAGAGTAGAGAATAATACTTACCCAGGAGGACAGGGTTACTTTTTTTGGTGGTGGGGGTGGTGGTGGTGGCTTACTTTAAATTGGAAGTTTGTAGAAGTTGAAGAATCAGCAAAGTAAAAAATATAAATATATGTGGTTCTTTTTAGCAGTTTTGGTGTCAATTCCTATAGTTTTATTCAACATGGAAGCAAATTCTATAACTGCTGTTCTCTTTTTACCCAAGCAGTTGCAGTTCAAGGAGAGAAGTAGATTAAGGATTAGTTGCTACTACACTCATGAATTTTTACAGGCTTTCCTAGACATAGGGATATATGCAATTTCCCTTTCATCTGAATCTAAACCAGTTTGGTCATAACCTTTGTTGATTGTATAACAAGAAAGAGAGCCTGATAACCTTATTTATTTTTTAATAAGAGTAAATGCAACAAAATATAAATCAGTTTGAGTTGATTATTTTTATAAATTCTAAGACATATTTGCACAAATGTACTAGTAGAATTTCCCTGCCAACATCTCTGGGATTCTCCTAACCATTGGTAAGACTTCTAATAAACAATTTTAAAGGGGAAACCACACACAATTTTGCAGAATTTTTGCTGCCCCATAGAAACTATTCTTTAGATTCTGAGCCAGGTCATGCCCAAAATGTCCATTCCAGTATAAGAGGGTTGTCACCAAGCATGCTGAGTAAATAAAGGCTGGTTCCTGTGCTGTAATAGTAGGAAATGTCCTGTCATCCTGGCCTTAACTAGGATGAAATCTCTGAATATATTCAGTGTGCATAAACTTAGAAATACCAGCTCTTCTTAGGAAGGAACTGGAGATAGGCCAGTGTATGTCAGGAGCTGCAGAGGTTGTAAATAAGGATTTAGTGAATTTAGAAAGAACGGGAGAGAGGAACTGTGAACAGAACCATTGCCTTCAATACACTCATAGGAAGTGATGATTCTTTAACCTTCAAAACCATGCGTGAATATTACTCCATTTTTGAGACGATTAGGGGAATTTTGTTATACCCTACCAGTATGTTGATCACAATGATCTTCCCTGAACATATTTGATATTTATTATAGAAGAATCATGGCAGTTATGATAAAAATTATTATATTAGTAGACATTGGACTCTGTGCCTTCCTTGGAACTTGGCATTAGCTGTTTAAACAAGACTCAGCAACTTCAAGTGTAGCTCTTTTAGACTTAAGTAGGTCATTGGCCAGGTTATGAAACTCAGCAGAGTTGCATGTGCTCTTTCCTTCCACTTCTCATTTTGTTTTTCTTTTCCTTGTCATTAGTTTATATCATCCCATGTCACAGCTTGTTAAGGGCTTCAGGCTAGTTGGTAGGTACTATATAAATTCTAAAGATTGATGTCTACCCACAGGAGCTTGTCCAAGAGTGCCCCACAAAGATCATACTATTCATTAGCTGTCAGCTGGTATATATCTCTTTTTACTCTGTCAGCTGTAGACCTAAAAGCATTTATTTTTAATTATTTCTTACTAATAACTATGTTCATCTTAGAGGAAGCATTCTGTACTTTAAAATGATATATGAGGAACTTTATTGTTAATTACTCATAGAAACTCTGGTCTCTTTTCCTTTGATCATAATTATTTTTTGGCTTTAGCAGTAATAAGAATAACTAATATTTGTTGATTAACTCAGTGTGCCAGCCTCTTTTCTCAGTGTTTTACTTTTATTAATTATTTAATTCTCAGTCATAAGTGGTACAGATACTACCCCCTGTTTGCAGTTGAGGAAATGAAAATACACAGAGGTTAAGTAACTTGATCTAAGTTCACTCAACTGGTAAGTGGTAAAGTCCCGAATGAAACTCATACATAGTATAGTACTCAATCACATTAAGAACTTCTTAACATTGTCAACTAGGTAGAAATATTCCATGGTTATTCCAACTTAGATTTGACTAAAACATTGTCTTATGTGTTAGTACAGGGATAGACTATAAGGGATAATAGCAACAGCTTGTAATGATATAGTTTCTGCCAGGTAACTTCTAAGTGTTTCATACATATTAACCAATTTAATATTCACAACAGTCTAATAAGGTAGCTTCTGTTAACATCTCCATTTTTCAGTGAAGAAACAAGATACAGAGAAGTTAAATAACTTGCCCAAAGTCATATAGCTAATAAGTCACAGAACTGAAACTTAACCAGGCAATTTGTCTTGAGCCTATTGCTTTAACCACTGTGCTTTGTATTTCCCAAAAGCCATAGGGGCTATTTCCTTAGGTCAGATTAAGGCCTTTTATCCAAGGTTCTGTGTTTACTTTCATTAGTATTTTTATAATGTTACTAGCTATGTCTTTGTTTTTATATCTCTAGCTCTAACAAAGTCCTTGTCATCCATTAAGCAATTAAACCTTCCCCGGTGGCTCCAACAGTAAAAAATCTGCTTGCAATGTAGGAGATCTGGGTTCAGTCCCTGGGTTGGGAAGATCCCCTGGAGAAGGGAATGGCTACCCACTCCAGTATTCTTGCTTGGAGAATATCATGGAAAGAGGAGCCTGGAGGGCTACAGTCCATAGGGTCACAAAGAGTCAGACACAACTGAGCATCTAACACTTTAACTTTACTGTCAAGTAAGCAATGTACATGACATTTATGATATCAGTTCAGTTCAGTTCATTCGCTCAGTTGTGTCTGACTCTTTGCGACCCCATGAATTGCAGCACGCCAGGCCTCCTTGTTCATCACCAACTCCCGGAGTTCACTCAGACTCACGTCCATCGAGTCAGGGATGCCATCCAGCCATCTCATCCTCTGTCATCCCCTTCTCCTCCTGCCCCCAATCCCTCCCAGCATCAGAGTCTTTTCTAATGAGTCAACTCTTCGCATGAGGTGGCCAAAGTACTGGAGTTTCAGCTTTAGCATCATTCCTTCCAGGTATTAAAAAATAGAACTTAAACTGGTACCACAGTGAATTATCTAAAATTCTTATCAAAGAAAGTTACTGAATGGCTATATTGGATTTTTTTTTAATGACCCATTTTTCTAGTCAGTGGTTTTCCTCTTTCTTGTTGTATCTGGATTTTGTATTCCTTTGGACAGGAAGTGTTCAGGAATTCTATTGCCATCGTGAAAGTTGGCTGAAATACAGATTCAGAAAATTAGCCAGCATCTCACCATGGGATGCTGAGACCAAATGGCAAGTTCAAAAGGAATTCCTTGTCTAGCAGGTTGTTTTTGCTCTCCTGATAAATGCTTCTTTACTTCTTTTTGAGGGATAACTTTAAAAGCAGAAATTTGAAAATTTCACAAGATTTACAGGATAAACTCTCTTCTAAATAAATCACTTTAGACTATAAGCAGTGAGAAAACTCTGTTAAGTCCAGTTTTAAAGACTTATGACCTTAAGATAGTTTAGATAAGGATTGAATAAGTGGTCAAATGTTCTGAACCAGAATTCCAAACTTGTTTGTGATTATATTATTTAGCACTTAGATAATTCTTTGCAGGCAGTAACCATTAATCATTGATAGTCCACTGTGTACTATGCAAGTTTTAAGATTATCAGTTTATAGAGGTGAATATTGAAGTTTAGAGGTGAAGAGTGTGTTCAAGGTCATAACCTGGAGTTATTGCTTGAGCCAGAATCTGACATATAGATTTTCTGACTCTTTATCCCTATCATATTCCATGTGCCATTACCTTAATTCTATGCCAGGATTTTTTTTTTTTAATGTAACTACCTGAATACACAAAGTCAGTTAAACTCTGCTTACCATACACAAGTTGTTTATGGGAGACAGTGGAAAGGAGTTATAAGACCTAGGATGAATTCCTTATTCAAACACATACTAGCTGTGAATCTTGAGCAAAATTTCCAATTTTTATTGAGCTTCAATTTTCTTATTTGAAAGTTAAGACTAATATATTTCACCTCATGGGAATTTCTGAATTAAATAATACACATAGATAATTATTGATAACTGTCACTTTTCAGGTTTCCAATATATGTAAGTCACTCTAGTTCAAATTCTAAACAGCCAATTTATTTTTAATCTGATTTTATGGATTTATTTATTAGTTCAATAGCTATCTTATTGTATGCTTACCATGTACATTGTCTCATAGAGTAATAGGCAAAGAAAATTTGCTTGTCTTTTGGAATGCACAATCTTTGAAAAGGGGCTGGTTTACAATAAACTAATAAGCAGTTAATATGAACGTGAGGTGTAACTTCCATAAGGGATAAATTGTGTGGTAAATTCCATGATGAAAAACAAAGCCGGTAAGAGTAAAGGGGAATGATTTGGATGGGGAGTTGTTTAATAGAGGGTGGTTAGAAAAGTTTACATATAAACATATTTGAGAAGAAATGTGAGAGAACTGTGGGAGATGGTCTCGTGCTGTTGGAGGAGAGTGCTTTTCTAGGTAGAGAGAAGAGCAAATGCAAGATCCTTGGGATTGTTTAGCTTTTTCAGGTCCAGGAAGGAAGCCAGTGTGGCTCAATTGAAACTAGCAAGGAAGAGACTACAAAGGGTCGAGGGATAGCAGATTGCAGATCATGTAGGACTTTGTAGGTCATGAAAAGAATTTTGGATTTTTCTCCTAAGAAGACTGAAGGACTTTCTAGAAGGCTTTGAGCAAAAGAGTGACATGATTTAGTTTATATTTTAGAATGCATGGGTGAAAGCTTAGGAGACAAGCTTAAAAACAAATAGAAAGCTATTGCAACTGAAAGATGGTGGCCTGAAATAGTGTGTCCACAAACAGAGATTATATTCAGGATCTGTATGGTTGAGATATAACACAAATTAAATACAAGGTTAGAAATGAAGGTATAGACTTTAATCAGCATGTCAGTTCAGTTCAGTTGCTTACTCGTGTCTGACTCTTTGTGACCCCATGGACCAGATTTCCCTGTCCATCACCAACTCCCAGAGCTTACTCAAACTCATGTCTATTGAGTCAGTGATGCCATTCAACCATCTCATCCTCTATTGTCCCCTTCTCCTCCCGCCTTCCGTCTTTCCAAGCATCAGGGTCTTTTCAAATGAGTCAGTTCTTCTCATCAGGTGGCCAAAGTATTGGAGTTTCAGCTTTAGCATCAGTCCTTCCAATGAATGTTTAGGACTGATTTCCTTTAGGCTAGACTGACTGAATCTCCTTGCAGTCCAAGGGACTCTCAAGAGTCTTCTCCAACACCACATTTCAAAAGCATCAATTCTTCGGTGCTCAGCTTTCTTTATAGTCCAACTCACATCCATACATGACTACTGGGAAAACCATAGCTTTGACTAGATGGACCTTTGTCAGCAAAGTAGTGTCTTTGCTTTTTAATATACTGTCTAGGTTGGTCATAGCTTTTTTTCCAAGGAGCAAGTGTCTTTTAATTTCATGGCTGCAGTCACCCTCTGCAGTGATTTTGAGCCCCCCAAAATAAAATCTCTCACTGTTTCCCCATCTATTTGCCATGAAGTGATGGAACCGTATGCCATGATCTTAGTTTGCTGAATGTTGAGTTTTAAGCCAGCTTTTTCACTCTCCTCTTTCACTTTCATCAAGAGGCTTTTTAGTTCTTCTTCGCTTTCTGCCCTAAGGGTGGTGTCATCTGCATATCTGAGGTTATTGATATTTCTCCTGGCAATCTTGATTCCAGCTTGTGCTTCATCCAGCCCAGCGTTTCTCATGATGTACTCTGCATAGAAGTTAAATAAGCAGGGTGACAATATGCAGCCTTGACGTACTCCTGTCACTATTTGGAATCAGTCTGTTGTTCCATGTCCAGCTCTAAGTGTTGCTTCTTAACCTGCATACAGATTTCTCAGGAGGCAGGTCATCTCTTTAAGAATCAGCATGTAGATGTATTTAAAGTCAGGAAATTAGATATGATCACCTAGGGAGGAAGCATGGAGACAAAGTCCATGGAAGCAGCCTTGGAGTGCTACAGTTACCAGGAGAGTGGGCAGAGCCAGCTAGGAAGACTGAGAAGGAGGACGGTAGAGGTCAGAGCAGAACAGGTGAAGCAGCATTTTAAGAAAAAAGGAATGATCACTTTTGTCAAATTCTGCTAAACAAGTGGATAAAAATACTGACATTTGACCATGTGATTAGTCAATGCTGTGGTCAACAATGATGTTGAAAAGAGTAGCACTGACGGAGATGTACAGACTAAAGCCTGGTGGTCTCTCATCTGAACACACTGCTTTAGCCTTCACTTTTTCTGTCTCCAGTCCATTATCCCTTCTGTAGTCAGAATTACTTTTTCAGATAATAAATTTAATGTTTCTGCTGCTTAAAAAACCCCAGTGGCTTTCTGTCTCTTTCTAGATAATTACAGAAAGCCTGAAACTGTCTTCTAAAGCTCTGCTCTCTACAATTCAGTTACACTGGGTTTTAGTTCCTCACACTTCTTTCTGCCACGGGGACTTTGAACTGGAGGGTCCCGATTTCCCTTTTCTCTTTTTCTAGTTGCCACAGGTATCAATCCAGTATTATTCTCTCGATTGATTCTTTTCTGGCCACATAACACTCCCTCAGAGTATTTCACAGAGTTGCAGTTTTACAGTTTTTGTGTGATCATGGAATTAATACTATTGCCCCTGATTGATCAAAACACCCACAAGGGCAAGAATTCAGCATGATTCCTTTGCTTATCACATGTATCTTTAGTGCTACTATCCCAGTGCAGTATAGGTACTCTGTAAATATTTGTTGAGTGAGTGAATGAACTCAATCCAAGTTTCATGATTCTTTTTTATCTGGGAATTATATAACTTCTTTTAGGATCAATCCAAAGCATATCTCTTGATGAAACTATTAAACATGTCCCGTTATTAGCTACTAAAACTGCATGTTCTAATTATATTCGCCCAGTCACAAAATATAGTAACAGAAACATCCAGCCTTATCTTCTTTCTATTGGAAAGTACAACATTAGAAAGTGATGCAGGGAAAGTGAGCCTCGTGAATGGTACCTTTAAGTACAATTGATCATTAGTAATGCTCCCAACATGACTTCCACACAGCAGTTGGTTGTTATGTGCTAGAAGTTAAGGTGAGAAAATGCCTCTCTTTCCTTACTACTTTCTCATGATGCTGCCATTTCTAATCTGTCCCCAAGGCAAGTTTCTCACTAGGGCTCTCCTCTATTAGATTTTTTTTTTTTTTTCACTACCTAAACCTTCTATTTAGCAGAAAGGAAATGTGAAGCATTTAAATGGATATAGTCATTAAACATGTTGTATTAGATTAATATAGTCCTTTCTATGAAGCCCTGTAAATGTTCTTCAGTTTATGTAAGTGTTCATAATATCATAATCTCCTTTTTACAGAACAAGTGTCTTATTAGAAAGGTAACAAGAAAACCAAATTATAAAAAGAAGAGGCAATTAAATGCCTATGTAGTACTGTGAATTCAGCTGAATCAGTTTCCTCCAAAAAATAATTATCTACAATGTTTACCCATTTCAGCCCCATCTGTTGATAGTTCTCGGTACAGAATTGGCTGGGAAGTCATAGTATATTAAACTATATTGCAGAATATGGAAGAAGCAGAATCAAAGTATTAGGCAGTTTGGCCAGTGTTAAAAATACACATAAAAAGACAAAGTGGTTTAGTCTTTTCAGTAAATCTCTGAGGGTATCTAATTCTTTTTTTTAAATACATAAATATCATTCCCCATATGGGGGCTGGGGATGAGGGAGAAGAAATTCAAATACTTGGAAATAAACTCCTTAGAGAATGTTCCAAGTGAAACCACATACCTCAAGCTACTCAGAAACAGAACTATTTTGCAGTAAATATGCTACAAAAGAATTTGGTAAAGTAATCACCTTTACTATTCAGTGATTTCCATAGCAACCACACAATGACTCATGTACAAAATCAGGCTTTAATGAAAGGAACAGCCAATTTACTGTGCCAGATTACTATATATCCCTATCTTCTTTCCATGTAGGATTAAAGCCAGATACTGTATATAACTATGTTCTATGGATTATTTAATAGGCATTTCATATGTTACTTCATTTAGCCCTCCCATCAGCCATTATTATCTCCATCATGTAGATTTGAAAAGATTAAGAAAGTTTAAGTAATTTGACCAATATGACACCACAAGCAAATGTTAAAGTTTGAATTACAGATCTTTAGAACTCCCCAGTTTTTAATTTTTTCCAGTATTTCATGCTGATGAATGCCCCTCTGAGAAGAGGTTGTTTCTTACTATTTTAGTTTAAATACCCTATTTTTCAGGTCACAGTAGAACTGTTTTTACAAAGCAAGATCTAAGTAACACAGGAACTAGAGGTCTGTGTTGGGCATTTCCTCTTTGCTTAACGTTGACTGGTCACCCAGACAGTAAACATAGAATCCAGAACCCCGCTTGTGGTTCTTTCTCCTGTGTCCTGAACAGAGACACTAGCCTGGAGGCCGTGACAAACTAAAACTCAGGGAGCATTTTGCTGGCCATGCTTGGTGTCCTGCCTGGGAACCTGCCTCAGGCCAGAAGAAAGGGAAGGGTACGTTTCCTAATTGATTTTCTCAGAGGGGACACTTTTTTGGGTAGTGCTTCCCATTTGTGCCACAGGAAAGAACCCTCTTCTAGTTAGTACAATGACCTGCCATTTGTAGCAGCAACTTCAGTATACCTGATACTTTTTTGCATATTAGCATCCTTAAGAACATGGAATGTTGCACCTGTGTGAACCCCCTTATTTGTAGGGACTTCATGAGATTGGAAAAAACTTGGTGAAAGGTGATAAAGTCCAGGAAAAAAAAATAAAGAAGAATTTTTAATATCTGAAGTCATAATGAGGAGACTTCATCATATAATAGGAAAACAAAAGTATAGATCCTGAAATTGCAGTTAATGAGATCTTCCCTGTGTTTTAGATGTTTTCCCCTGAAAAGCACTCAAAATTATTTTAAAATTTGTTTTATATACCAAAATTGCTTTCATTTAAATAAATAACTTGAATTTTAGTGGAGACATATTTTCTATTAAATCACATTGATTAGAGGAAATCTTAATATAGGAAATAAGATATGCTCTTCAGATAACAGTCCATAGGTTAACATATTTGCTGTCTTATTATTTACTGCTTATTAATTTGTCAAAAATAAACATAAAGCAATGCAAACTATAAAATTTGATTCATACTTTATTCTAGACTTTTGTATCTTTAGAAATTATCAGAAATGTTTATTAGATAAATTAGAGCCTTTGGAATTTTTTTTTCATTTTATTGTTATCGGCTTTAGTTTGTAACAAAGCAGGAGAAATTAAGGGCTTAAGGAGATAAAATTCTATAAATAAAAGAATGTATAGTGTGAAATATTTGCTTCTTCAAAATTTACATATTTTCTCATCATATTACCAAATTTTTATTTTCTGGAATTGGACATTTAAGGCTGTTTTGAGGAGAAAATTATTCCTTTGGGCTACTCAAGTCTTTGATGTTCTCATCAGCCTTGGCCCACTATATTGGAAAAATTAGGACCACGACCTTGGTGAATTTTGCTACAAATAACTGATCTTTCCCCTAATGGTGTTCTTTGACCTGTGCTGACTTTTTCTTAAGCTAGAAGTATATGCCACTGAAGGTTTCAGATCATTTCTGCTGATTCAAGTTCATGGTAATATAAATCATATGTCATAAAGCAAACACATAAGTAGAATTCATAGAGAAAATCAAAGTGATTTCATATGCTTTTGATAGGCATGCTTCCACCAGTCTGCAAAGCTCTCCCTGTTTGACAGACATCATGAACATTTGCAGATACACTTTTCCAGATCAACTGCCTTTGAATGATTTTCAGAATTCTGAGCCATTACTAAGTGCCAAGGAAAGAAATTAAGCAAAGAAAAATTGGACAGGCTCCTCAGGAAAAGTTTCCTAATTGTGAAACTTATTAAAATGTGAAATAAATATCCTCTCGGGGAGAGGACGGATGCCCATCTCTGAGGCTTTAAAAATAGGGTTAGACCAACTCTGAGAAAAGAGAATTGAGGGCATGATTTATTACTGGCAAAGACTTGAGCTGGATGACATAATGGGTCTTTGCCTTTGCTCAAACTAATGCTTCTTTGATGTTTTCATTTAAGTGGTACCTTAGTTTCAAAAGCAGATACTTGAATGGAGGGAGTGCACTTGGGTTTCAATGAAAACTTCACCAGAGAAAGTCAGAGATGAAGGCCGTCATTGATTATCTATTGGGCTTACTTTTATATTTGACCCTGGAAGACCGTGGGATGGCTACCTAATGCATTTCCTGGCACACTTCTATTGTGTTTAGTCTTCTTTATCTGTATGTTTATCTTGCTCAGTGTGGGCTTCTGCTTGTCAGAAAAAGAAATGCTTTTCTGTGCCAGTTTAAGCTAACCATGGTGTATGCAACTGTACCCTTTGCATTTGTACAAACTGCCAACCTTCTGTTTTCTCCTGCCTGCTCTGTGTGTGTATGAATCTAATGTGGCTGGGTTGAAGGAATATATGAGCAGCTCTTTAGCATTAAGAATATGATGGGGGAGATTGAGATAGATGTGAACTGTCACCATCAGTCAAAGCCAATGAAAAGGCAGCTTTCTGGGTGGGACAGTGGCCTCTGTTTGCTGGCATTGTGTTTCTCCTTTCATCAGACATCTAGTAAGAAAAAACGTGAAGGATTTTCACATTAAACATTCCCACAATGAATCTAAAGTGAGTGAATAAAAATATTGTAAGTGGTATTTTATCAAATGTAAAGTCCTATCCACTGTTAATTTATTATTTATCTAAATATCAGCACTCTTGAACCTTATAGACCACCTTACTTAATTTTTTGTTCTTAGGTCAACTGTACAGGGTTTCCCCAGCTTTTATTCATTTGTCCCTTATCCTTTCTGAGTAGATGTAAGAATGAAATACTGTAAAGATGTGAGCCTCAGTATACTTTGTCTTAATTATTTGATAATTAGAATTAGGATTTTAGGAAAAGCACTTTGAATATTTCTGGCTAGTTAATGTAAAATTAACAAAAGGACTTTTATAATGAGATCATTTGCAAAGATATATTGTTTGCTTATTTTTTTATATCTGAGAGAATCATAACATGTACATTTGTTTCTGACTTCACTTGAAGCTCAACAGAACCCTGTAATACACATGAAAACTTTTTTTGTATTGATGAGATGAGAAACTTCTTATCTCATGTTTCTTTTCTTAGAGTTCCGGGATCAGAAGAACACCTATCACAGAGCAATACAAATAACTACAGTATATAATTACATTTATACAAAGAAATGAACAGCTATTTTATATGGCAGCAATCTAAATATAATATGGCTCACTAGTTTGGAGTAAGGTGAAATATATTAAATCTATTATAAATTCTCAGCCCTCTCAGATCTTTCCATCATACCATTAAGAATTTTATAACCTAAAGACCAAGATAGAAAATGTGCTTTTTTCCTTGGACTAGGGTTACTCCAGAGTATAACTTTAAATCCAGATTACTTCAGATCTGGATTGTCCTTGGGATAGTAACCCACCAAAGCCTTTTTCTTGATGACATGGTTGAAGTTCAAGATAGAAAAGTAAATCTATTCAGACATATTAAGGAACAAATAAATCACACAGAAGAGATGGAGAATGGAACTGCCAGAGGGACAGAATGAAAAGACAGATGCTGAGGACAATCACAAAAAGGAAAAAATATAGGCTGGTTGGGGCAGTGTGGACTTGTCAGACATGGAGGAGCTTTCAAGTTATAAATTGTTTAGAGAAACTGGTGTAGTACCAGTACTCAGGAAGCCCTGAATTCAAGTCCTGACTGTTTATCACTGATGTTGGGTTGGTTACTTCTCTGCCCCAGCCCTCTCATTCTGCATCTATGAATTTTAAAAATTTTGAATTGGACATGCAACTGCACTTTAGCTTTCAGTTTTAATCTACAGTGCCATCCTAGTGGGTTGCAATTAAGAAAGTCACTAGTGATACAATAAGACCATTTGCGTTGAAATGTATGCATTGGTATGGATGGTAGTCTTAGTAATTTCATGAGAACATAGAATGTGAATGGCAAAATTGTGGGCTATGAGGACAAAACTCAGCATCTGGGGCAAGGTCCTGATTTTCAAATAGGAGCCTGATTGTTGCTTATTTGATCAAACTCCTGCTGTACAGAAAACGTTCAGTTCAGTTCCGTTCAGTTCAGTCAGTCAGTCATGTCCGACTCTTTGCGACCCCATGAATCGCAGCATGCCAGGCCTCCCTGTCCATCATCAACTCCCAGAGTTCAGTCAAACTCATGTCCATCGAGTCAGTGATGCCATCCAGCCATCTCATCCTGTCGTCCCCTTCTCCTCCTGCCCCCAATCCCTCCCAGCATCAGAGTCTTTTCCAGTGAGTCAACTCTTCGCATGAGGTGGCCAAAGTACTGGAGTTTCCGCTTTAGCATCATTCCTTTCAAAGAACATCCAGGACTGATCTCCTTTAGAATGGACTGGTTGGATTTCCTTGCAGTCCAAGGGACTCTCAAGAGTCTTCTCCAACACCACAGTTCAAAAGCATCAATTGTTTGGCACTCAGCTTTCTTCACAGTCCAACTCTCACATCCATACATGACCACTGGAAAAACCATAGCCTTGACTAGACAAAACTTTGTTGGCAAAGTAATGTCTCTGCTTTTGAATATGCTATCTAGTTTGGTCATAACTTTCCTTCCAAGGAGTAAGCGTCTTTTAATTTCATGTCTGCAGTCACCATCTGCAGTGAATTTGGAGCCCCCCAAAATAAAGTCTGACACTGTTTCCACTCTTTCCCCATCTATTTTCCATGAAGTGATGGGACCAGATTCCATGATCTTAGTTTTCTGAATGTTGAGCTTTAAGCCAAATTTTTCACTCTCCTCTTTTACTTTCATCAAGAGGCTCTTTAGTTCCTCTTTGCTTTCTGCCCTAAGGGTGGTGTCATCTGCATATCTGAGGTTATTGATATTTCTCCCGGCAATCTTGATTCCAGCTTTTGCTTCTTCCAGCCCAGCGTTTCTCATGATGTACTCTGCATAGAAGTTAAATAAGCAGGGTGACAATATACAGCCTTGACGTACTCCTTTTCCTATTTGGAACCAGTTTGTTGTTCCATGTCCAGTTCTAACTGTTGCTTCCTGACCTGCTTATAGGTTTCTCACAGAAAATGTTAGCTTCAGCCTTATGAGCTCTAGAAGAGAGCTGAATTAGAAAGAAATAGATTTTGATCTGAGAGAAATGCAGAAATGGTAGGCTAATAATGCACAGTAGGATTATTTAATTTGAACTAATCCAATGAGAATATTGGCAGTTCTGAGAATCTTCAAGTTACAAAACAGCTACATTTTCTCCTTATATATTATTATTTATTTCATTTTCTTTCAACTTCCAAACCAGGAAGTGTTTCTAATATAATTAACTACAATAAATGATGGAAATAGGATTGGTTATCCTCACTCATTTTCCAAGCAAGCAAGATATTTCTTAACAATATATACCTGTGCACCTATATACACACACACACACACACACACACACACACATATATATATATACCTGTGTACCTAAATTTGCAAAAGTCTCTATGTCCTAGCATTCTGCCAGTAATTTTCAAATGTACTGGTTACCTCAATTGGTTAGAACCTGGTATATCAGAGCCCAGATTTGGTTCCAGTGAATTTTCACTAATTTTCCAACTGAGGCACTGCTTATCCTACTGGCTTACCAGAGTGAGAACAAAATGTTACAAATGATTCTTCCCCAAACAGAGGGGATAATCGTGTGTTCTGTATGTTAGCTATTGTGAGTTTAGTCCAGTGGATATAAGCTTTAAGAGACATGTTTTCATTATATCCTAGTTGTAGTTCTGTAGCATCTTCTTTTAGAACTTGGCTCTGATGCAAAGTTTCGATACAAGTTAAGATGAACATGGGGCTTTTGTGAGATAAAACTTGACATTTGTTGTAGTGATATTGAGGTAGGATTTGTTACATTCCCTTTACAACTCATAGTCTTAACAATTCTTTTGAAAATTCTCTGGCCTCCTTTCTTTAGTTAGAAATATTTTCCAGCTGGAAGTTATATACAGTGACTTTTGCATGTCATCCTGCTAGTTTCTAAACATAATGGTCAGGCTGATGTCTACGATATAGTTTATTTAGTCTTTTTCTTTGAATTTGTATCTTGTTTTGTGCCTGTCTTGTCTCCTAGCTCAGTGGAACAAAAAATGTGCTGGCCAGCTGCCATCCTGTGAAACAGCTGCTTTTGGCTCTGGAAACCTGCAAAGTGGGACTAGGCAGTAAAAATGGAGCTTACTACTCCCAAATCTTGAACACTCCTTTGCTATCAATAAGTCAAACTGTAATTGAGGAAAACCAAGTTGAGTGCCTTTTATTTTTACATTCTTATATTTACTGACATTGCTGACCCATTTGATTCTGTTGACCCAGATCCCCTTAAAATTATTTTTCTTTAACTTTTACAACTTTACTCCTGCCTGACTGACGAATGATTATTTTTGGTGGATTCTCCTAACCAGTCAGTTCTCCTTTAAATGTGCTATTCTCTACATTTTATTCTTCTTCTTTGGTATATTATTTAGTTTCTTGCTCTATGCTTTAGGTCAGCAATTCTGACTTTAAGCTAGTCGCTTTTGAATTTGCCTGCGTACCAGAGTCATTTATGTGACTTTCTAAGTACAGATGCCTGGACTACTGCTCTCAGAATCCTGAGTCAGTGTTTTGGGGGTAGAGACCAGCATCTATCTTTTGAAAATACCTCACAGGTGATTCTGATGAGCTTTCATTTTGAAAAGTCTTACCCTCATGAATGATCTATCAGATCAGATCAGATCAGATCAGTTGCTCAGTCGTGTCTGACTCTTTGCGACCCCATGAATCGCAGCACGCCAAGGACTCTCTGTCCATCACCAACTCCCAGAGTTCACTCAGACTCATGTCCATCGAGTCAGTGATGCCATCCAGCCATCTCATCCTCTGTCGTCCCCTTCTCCTCCTGCCCTCCATCCCTCCCAGCATCAGAGTCTTTTCCAATGAGTCAACTCTTTGCATGAGGTGGCCAAAGTACTGGAGTTTCAGCTTTAGCATCATTCCTTCCAAAGAAATCCCAGGGCTGATCTCCTTCAGAATGGACTGGTTGGATCTCCTTGCAGTCCAACGGACTCTCAAGAGTCTTCTCCAACACCACAGTTCAAAAGCATCATTCTTCGGCGCTCAGCCTTCTTCACAGTTCAACTCTCACATCCATACATGACCACAAGAAAAACCATAGCCTTGACTAGACAGACCTTTGTTGGCAAAGTAATGTCTCTGCTTTTGAATATGCTATCTAGGTTGGTCATAACTTTCCTTCCAAGGAGTAAGCGTCTTTTAATTTCATGGCTGCAGTCACCATCTGCAGTGATTTTGGAGCCCAGAAAAATAAAGTCTGACACTATTTCCACTGTTTCCCCATCTATTTCCCATGAAGTGATGGGACCAGATGCCATGATCTTCGTTTTCTGAATGTTGAGCTTTAAGCCAACTTTTTCACTCTCCACTTTCACTTTCTTTAAGAGGCTTTTGAGTTCCTCTTCACTTTCTGCCATAAGGGTGTTGTCATCTGCATATCTGAGGTTATTGATATTTCTCCCAGCAATCTTGATTCCTGCACCAGTGATTTCTGAGGCTTTATTCTGATCGTGGCTTCTTATCTAAGCCTCAGACCCATACTTCAAAACTTCTAAGAATCATCTTTACATAGATAACAGAGTTATTTCAAATTCAGTATACTCAGTCAAACACATGATTAAACCCTATCTCTTCCATTTGCAGTCTCTCTCTCTTTTACTCTTAACCACCCCTGGAACAAGGGAGAACCTTGTTCATCCTCAGCTTTTTTGCTTTCTCATTCTTATTCTTTCCATCAGTCTTCATAGCACACCTGTGGTGATTAATTTTATGTGTTGACTTGGCTGAGATATCGTGCCCAGATATGTGGTTAAATGTTATTTTGGATGTTTCTGAGACAGTATCTTTTGGAAGATATTGACATTTAAATTTGTGCCCTTTGAGTCAAGCAGATTGTCCTCCATAACATGGGTGGGCTTCATCTAATTGATTGAAGGCCTGAAGAGATCAGAAAGAATGATTTCCCCTCAGGAAGGGACAATTTTATCAGCAGATAACCTTTGGACTTGAACTACAACATCAGTTTTTCCTTTGGCATGCCGGCCTATGTTGCAAATTTTAGGTGTGCACGTGCACGTAAGCACACACACACACACACACGTATTAGTTCTATAGTTATAACAGAACTAATCATTGATTCTGTTTCTCTGGAGAACCCTAATACATGAACTCAGATCCCTCTCTTATATCTATCTCTTCCTTCCATTTCCACTGTTTTTCCTTAGCTTTGGCCTCCATCAAATTTGGCCTGGGATGACCCTAGCTGGTACCTCAGTGTTACCAGTCTCACTTCCATCCACCAGTTTTCCACACTGTCTTGAACATGACTTTTCTAAATCAGTAAGTCTGTTCACATTGTTATACTACTACTTAGAAACCTTGAGTGTTTTACTGCTGTTTCCTGAAGGATTAAACTTAAATCCTTTGCATGCAAGGTATTTTGACAACATTTTACATCTATGCTTAAGCATCAGCCCTGCTCAATTTCCTCAGCCAAGAAACCATTTGCATCCGCTTAACTTGCCATGCTTCTCAACTCAGTGACTTTGTGCGTATTTTTTCTTCTCCTTGGAATGAACATCCCCTACCTCCAGTCTGTGTAATGAACTCTCCCTCATCTTTCAAATCTAGCACAAATATCACATTTCTTTGGACTTTTTCTCCACTTTTTGGGGAAACAGCAATTGGATTTTTACTTCCGTGCTCCTGTAGTACATCTAAGAGCATTATTGGACTCAGTGGTGGCCACTTATTGGATATTTACTAAGAGTGAAGCAATGCATTGTCTCATTGAATCATCACAATCATCTCTCTTTTGGGGAAAAGCTTTGGAGTAGTATAGCAACTTGAAAAAAAAAAAAAAAAAAAGAATCACAGAGCTAGAAAATGGCAGACCCAGGAATTGAAAGACACCAAAGTCTGTGTTCTTAATCACTATGCTAGATTACCTCTTCCCTATCACTGCTACTGTATCCACTGCATGCTGCTTATTGTTCTTTTTTTATTTCACATCTTCAGACTGAACTACAGGATTCCTTCTGTATCACCCAATGTTTGACAGAATAAATGGACAATTGGATTAATGATAATCTGTGGTAGTATTGACAGGTTTCTATAATCTCCATGGAAGTTTTCAGTATTTAGCTATGCTTTATAAACTTTAAGAGTTATAGACAAAAGTTAATATTTATGTGTTGAATTATATTTTATTTTTATTGACTTAAAAGTATAACATTTTAGAGGTAGAAGGAAATTTTAGAGTCATTTAATATATTCACCCATTGCAAATACTTATCAGCTAAAAAGTGGAAAAAATAAGAGTATACAAAGACTTAACTAATAGATAGTAAATCAAAGCAAGAATACTTGAATTTTCTATATATAGGTTATATTATCTTCTAATCATAATTTTAGAAATATACTCCTCAAAATATTTTGGTACTTGGTTATATAGTGCTTCAAATTTTAATGTTAAAAAGTAGCCTATTATATCATCATTTATGTATATTTATGGGACTTCCCTGGTGGCTCAGACAGTAAAGCGTCTGTCTAGATTCCCTGGAGAAGGAAATGGCAACCCACTCTGGTACTCTTGCCTTGAAAATCCCATGGACGGAGGAGCTTGGTGCAGGCTATTATCCATGGGGTTGCAAAGAGTCGGGCACAATTGAGTGACTTCACTTTCACTTTCATGTATATTTATTTTGTTACACAGCACCTGTGCAAAGAAAAATTTAATTAAAATTGAAATTTAATTCAAAACTCCTATGCATATTTCTTACTAAAGTCTACCTCAGAGTTACCTTCTGAAATTCTTTTGTTAAATATCACTTTATGAATGTGAAGAAAACTACTTTGGTCATATCATACAAAAATTTAGAAGTAGCTCACTTAAAATACCTGTTTAGATAGCTAAGATCAAGCTTGTTATTCAGTTAAGATGTGGTATAGTCCCTTTAAAGTCCAAGACTCTCTTTATTTCAGAATATTTACCATATGGTTAACTGATAAGAAAAAATACTCCTACTTCCACTTAAGAGGTCAACCACTACAATTAAAAACCTTCCCAATGCCACAGGTTGACGGAAAGCCAAGCCTCCTGTCAGGCTTCCAGGCCATAATGCTCTAACCAAGGTAACTTCAATTCCTTCTTTAAGATTTAAAAGTTAGTATACCTTCCAATGAAAATCCATATTTTTTTTTCTTTAAAAAATACCAGTCACAAGTATCAAATCATTCTGTTCTTTATCCAGTGCTAATTTTTTTTTTAATTTCCTATGGCATTGGCATTTATTCTGCATAAGGTAGAAGGTGAAGATGGTGGTTGCCTAATGAAGAAACCTCAGAGATGGAGCATCTCCCAATTCTTAAGTTGATTGCGGCAATCTCTAGGCTTCAGGTATTTATGAGGGATGAAGAGACTTGCCAAATTGAAGGCCTAATACACACATTTCTTCTACTTTTTTTCCACTTAAAAACTACAAGGCAAACATGAAGGATTTCTCTGGGCTTAAAATAAAACTCAGGGGAAAATGTTGATGTTGGAAATCCTATATTTTGTCTTTTTTTCATTACACCATACATTATTTGACACAATCTTTTCATTATCCGCCTTGTAACACATCAAAAAACATCACATTTCCCTTTATTTCCAAGCCAACCATTTTGCTCTTATGGGATACCAGACATATGAAGGGTTTAACTGTATTTTATTTATGTATTCATCTATTTGGTTAAAATAAAAACTTAGAAGGAACCTCTGAGTTTCCTCTCACAGCTGTGATTAGAGAAAAACGAGAATCTGAAGCAATGAAATTTATAGACCTGTAAATCACATTCCATTTTCAGAGTCTGAAAAATTGTAGAGATTAAGAAGCTCGGCGAAGAGATGTTCATTACTCTTTCATATGGACATTTGTTTAGTCAGTCTACTAATATTATCACAAAACTTTTGGGGACGCTCTAATGAGTCACTCAGGTGACTTTATGCTCACACATCACTTTGAGGAAGCAAAGGTTAACAACAACAGGTGTTACTGGTGTGAAATATTGTGCAGGCTAAAAATGCAGTCCTATTTCTTTGGAAATATTTGACTTAAAAAAAAAAAGTGAAAAACAGCCCCCAAATGGTTCTGTGCTCCAACTTGATTTTATTTTAGAATTGCTTATGTTACCAGGGTTTATGAGTGTTACTTCCCTGAAAGAACGGCATATCTTTTGGCTCTCTGTGTATACTTTAATGGAAATAGTGTGCCTTTATGGAATAAAACTTCTCTGAAGCCCTGCCTAAGACTATTTCACACCAGAAACTCTACATTGTATCTGGAAAATCACTAACAGAGAAACAGACAGAAAACGAGCAAATCTGTTTTTAAAATCTTCTTTCTGAAACTTCCTGTGTGACTTTCTTGCTAGTATTCTTATTTCATGATAGTTGTAGTATATCAGTGATTTGCATTTTGGAAAGTTAGCCTGTGTTATTTACACCCTATACCTCTGTTTCAGCTATGTGTTCAACAGCTGCATTCCACATGATCATTAAAGGAGCTGTCAAAAAGGCAAAACATTTACAGATAAAGACCCATAAAACTGAAGTCAAACCTTAATTACCCAGTGAAAGTCATGATGTTTTGAAACAATAGATATTTCTAAATATTTCACATTCATAAGCCTACTGTGATTACATAGAGAATATGTAGCTTTCAAATTAAATTTATCTAGGTCATTAAATGTGGGAGAAGGCAATGGCACCCCACTCCAGTACTGTTGCCCGGAAAATCCCATGGATGGAGGAGCCTGGTAAGCTGCAGTCCATGGGGTTGCTAAGAGTTGGACACGACTGAGCAACTTCACTTTTACTTTCCACTTTCATGTATTGGAGAAGGAAATGGCAACCCACTCCAGTGTTCTTGCCTGGAGAATCCCATGGACGGAGAAGCCTGGTAGGCTGCAGTCCATGGGGTTGCGCAGAGTCGGACACAACTGAAGCGACTTAGTAGTAGTAGTAGTAGGTCATTAAATGTAGCTCATATTCCCTGGATACAGCAGTGGAGAGGCAGGGTAGAAGCCTTGGTTTGTACTGGATGGTATATAACCTACAACATGGTACCATGACAGATAATAGACAACTAAGTGTTCCTCAGAGATTTTCTTCATTACCCTTTGGTTTAAAAATTTTCATTTTAAATGCACGTCATTTTTAGAACAAGAAAAATTCTGCTTATTTTATACATATACATCTAGTTACTGAGAGTCGTAGACTCACATTTGTTACAGATCTCCTTTATAGTTACCCCAATAAGTCATCAGCTACCTCTGTTCTTTCCAGCCATGAGAAGTTCATCAAGTCATACACTTGATCATTCCTCTGAAGAGTAACATCCTCAGAACCTGCTGTCATAGCAGGTTAAATTTATGATACACAAGTCTAAAGAATATTTGTTCTCAACCTTACTTAAAAATAAATATTAATAATTAGTTGAATTAGGTGCAGCTCATATTTTTTTACATTATAATCTGTATTCCTCATACTTTATATAACAATATAAAATTTATAATATTATAATAAATAAACCAAATAAGGTAATTTATACAAAATTATAGAATTACAATGTAGAAATATAGTTAACCTTATTTTTTCTTTCTTTTTATATAACCTGATTACTGTACTAGTGTATAATTGTACTTACCACCTGGAGAGGCAATTTGAGGTAACATATCCCACTCCAGTACTCTTGCCTGGAAAATCCCATGGATGGAGGAGCCTGGTGGGCTGCAGTCCATGGGGTCGTGAAGAGTCGGGCACAGCTGAGCGACTTCACTTTCACTTTTCACTTTCACGCATTGGAGAAGGAAATGGCAACCCACTCCAGTGTTCTTGCCTGGAAAATCCCAGGGACGGGGGAGCCTGGTGGGCTGCCATCTATGGGGTCGCACAGAGTCTGACACGACTGAAGCGACTTAGCAGCAGCAGCAGCATACCATGTCAATATTCTGTTTTATAAATTATTTGTCTTCAGTTTTCTGAATTCCATCTTATCCTCATCAAACATTTTGCAAAGAAAATTTAAAATTTTTGCTTCATGTAACTCCTTACTTCATTTTATGTTTTTTTTCCTATTCCCAATAACAGATAACCTTAATTTTATTTTGCGTTACTGAATAAATTCAAGATCTTTCTTTCTCAGCTAATAATAATAATAATAATTAATTTAAAGCATCCTCTGTGTTAGTGTCTGTCATGTGTTAGGAATCTAAGATAAATAAGTATAACAAGCCAGGAACTTTCCCAGATTAATGGCCGTAAATCAGACAATACACTTGCCTGAGACAAAAGAAATAAACACAAATTGCATTCTACTTCAAACTGTGGAATAGTGGTATTTCCTTTGTAACTTCCTTTTAGTTTTAAATTATTGAAGACAATTGAAAGGAAAAGATATAATTAAATGGTAAAATATTTTAATGTTTAAATGCACTTTGCCATGATTTTTCTTTTTGTGTGAAATACTCTTGACATACAGTATTGTGTTTTAGGTGTATTACATAGTGATTTGTACTATATATATATATATATTCGATACTAATTAGTCTAGTAACTATCTTTCTCCACACAATTAGCTACACTATTGTTTACTATATTCCTTATGCTGTGTGTTCCATCTTGCGGCTTATTTATTTTAAAACTGGGGGGTTGTGCCTCTTAATCCGCTTCACCTACTCCACCCCACAACCCTCCTCACCTCTGGCAACCACCCATTCGTTCTCAGTATATGTGAGTCTGTTTTGTTTAATTTTTAGATTTCACATTTAAGTGAAGTTATGTAGTATTTGTATTTCTCTGTTTGACTTATTTCACTTGGCAAACTACCCTCTAGATACATCCTTGTCATAATTGTCAAGATTTCAATTTTTTATTGCCTGAGTAATATTCCATTGTATACAGACATATCTGGGAAGTATTATGGATCTGATTCCAGACCACCACAATAAAGTGAATATCAGTAAAACAAGTCATATGGATTTTTTTGGCTTTTCAGTGCATATGAATGTTATGTTTACACTATAGTCTACTAAGTGTTCAATAGCATTATATTTAAAAAAAAGGATGTACCATAATTGAAAAATAGTTAATTGCTAAGAAGTGCTAACCATAGTCTGAGGTTTCAGTAAGTCATAATATTTTTATAATAGTAAATCAAAGACCACTGATCACAGATCACCATAACAAACATAATAATAGTGAAAATTTTTCGACAATTGTGAGAATCACCAAAATGTAACACATAAACAGAAAATGAGCAATGTTGGAAAAATGGTGGCTATAGATTTGCTTCAAACAGGGTTGACACCGACCTTCAATATGTAAAAAGGCATTATCTTCAAAGTGAAATGAAGGGAAGAGCAGTAAGACAAGGTGTACTTGTATGTATCCCACATCTTTATCCATTCACCTATTGATGGGCACTTAGGGTGCTTCCATATACTGACTATTGTAAATAATACTGTAATAAGCTTTTGGTGTCCATATTACTGTTTTTGTTTTCTTCTGATAAATTCCCAGAAATGAAACTGCTAGGTCACATGGCAGTCCTACTTTTAATTTTTCGAGGAAACTCCATGCTATGTTACATAGTGGCTGCACCAATTTATAATTTTAACACACACAAAGTTTCCCTTTTCTCCACATCCTTAACAATGCTTGTTATTTTTTGTTTTTTGGATGATAGCCATTTGGACAGGAGTGAGGTGGTATATCATTGTGATTTTGATGTAGAATTCCCTGATGATTAGTGATGTTGAACATCTTTTCATGTCTTTTGAACATCTGTATGTCTCCTTTGGAATAATGTCTATCAAACCCTCTACCCTTTTATTTAAATTGAATTGTTTGTTTTTTCTAATATTGAGTTGACCAGGTTCTTGATATTTTGGATATTAACTCCTTAAGGCAGCGGTTTTGGCACCTAGTACTGGTTTTGTAGAAGACAGTTTTTCCATGGACTTGGCGGGGGAGGGGGGATGGTTTTGGAATGATTAAAGCACATTACATTTATTGTGCACTTTATTTCTATTATTGTTACATCAGCTCTACCTTAGATCATTAGGCATTAGATCCTGGAGGTCTGGGACACCTGCCTTAAGGAATATATCATTTAAAAATATCTTCTCCTATTCAATATGCTGCCTTTTGTTTTGTTGGTAGTTTCCTTTGCTGTGCAAAAACTTTTTAGTTTGATGTATCCCAATTGGTTTATTTTTACTTTTGTTTCCCTTGCCTGAGAGACAGTCCCCCAAAATACGGCTAAGACCAAAGTCAAAGAGTATATTGCCTGTTTTCTTTTAGGAGTTTTATGGTTTCAGGTCTTACATTTAAGTCTTTAATCCATGTGAGTTTATTTTGGTATATGGTATAAGAAAATTGTCCAGTTTGATTGTTTTGCATGTAGCAGTCTAGTTTTCCCAATACCATTTATTGACAATTCTGTCTTGTCCCCATTGTATATTCTTGCCTCCTTTCTTACAGATTAGTTGGCCATATAAGTGTAAGTTTATCTGGATTCTCTACTCTGTTCCATTGATCTATGTACCTGTTTTGTGCTAAAACCATACTGTTTTAATTCCTGGAGCTTTGTCGTCTAGTTTGAAATCAGTGACTGTACTACCTCCAGCTTTGTTCTTTTTTCTCAAGATTGCTTTGGTTATTTGGGATCTTTTGTATTTCCATACAAATTTTAAAATGATTTAACTCTGAAAAATTGTTGGTACTTTGATAGGAATTGCATTGAATCTGTAGAGTGCCTTAGGTTGTAAGATCATTTAAGCAATATTAATTGTTTCAATTAATAAGCATGATATCTTTCCGTTTGTTTTCATCATCTTCAGATTTTGATTAACTTATAATTTTCAGTGTGCAAGTATTTTACCTCCTTGATTAGATGTATTCCTAGTATTATTTATATTCTTTTAGTGCAATAGTAACGGAGAAGGAAATGGCACCCCACTCCAGTACTCTTGCCTAGAGAATCCCATGGACAGAGGAGCCTAGTGGGCTGCAGTCCATGGGGTCACTAAGAGTCAGACACGACTAAGCAGCTTCACTCTCACTTTTCACTTTCATGCATTGCAGAAGGAAATGGCAACCCACTCCAGTGTTCTTGCCTGGAGAATCCCAGGGACGGGGGAGCCTGGTGGGCTGCCGTCTATGGGGTCGCACAGAGTGGGACACGACTGAAGCGACTTAGCAGCAGCAGCAGCAGTGCAATAGTAAACAAGATCTTTTTCTTAATTCTTTTTCCTGACGGTTTGTTATTAATGTATATAAACACATATTAATTTTGTATTCTGCCACTTTGCTGAATTGATTTATTAGCTCTAATTGCTTTTGGAAGCATCTTTAGGATTTTTCTCTATATAAAAAAATCTCATGTCATCTGCAAACAGTGACAGTTTTACTTCTTCCTTTCCAACTTGGATTTATTTTCTTTTTCTTATCTAATTGCTGTGCCTAGGACTTCCAATACTATGTTGAATTAAATCGTCAAGAGTGGGCATCCTTGTCTTATTCCTGACCTTCAAGGAAATGCTTTCAGCTTTTCACCATTGAGTAAGATGTTCATTCTGGTTTTGTCATCTATGGTCATTATTATATTGAGTCATATTCCCTCTAAACCCACTTTGTTGATAGTTTTATCATAAATGGACGTTGAATTTTGCATAAGCTTTTTTTCTGCATCTACTGGATGATCTATAAGATTTTTATCCTTCAGTTCATTAACATGGTCCATCATATTGATTGATTAGGAGATATTGAACCATCCTTGCATCCCTTGGATAAATCCGCTTGACCATAATGTATGATCCCTTTAATGTATTTTTGAACTCTGATAGCTGATATTTTGTTGAAAGTTTTGCATTTATGTTCATCAATGATATTGCCCTTTAATTTTCTTTGATTGTGGTGTCTTTGTCTAGTTTTGGTATCAGGGTGATATTGGCCTCATAAAGTGTGTTTGGAAGTGTTCTTTCCACTTTATTTATTTATCTTTTTAATAATTGGGGAAGAATAGGTGTTATCTCTTTTTTTTATAGAACTCTTGTGTAATTCATGTATGAAGCTGTCTGGTCCTGGACTTAACGTTTGTTGAGAGTTTTTTAAGTTGCTGATTCAATTTTATTACTAGTAACCAATCTTTCTTCCTGATTCATTCTTGGGTCATAACCTCACTTATTAACATACCTCACATATGTAACATACCTTAAGGGAAGCAATTATATAATTTTGTCTAATTTCTGCAAGTCTAGAGAAAATATACATATTCTGGCAAAAGTTTTGCTTGAAGTGTAAATGAACTTTTAGTATTTTTTCTTACAAAGTGTGTTTTCATAATTTAGTGGTTCTCCAAAAGATTTGTCCATGTCTTAATCCCCAGAGTGTTCAAGGAAAAAAATGTCATTGCAGATGTAATTAAATTAAGGATCTTGAGCTGAGGATATTATCCTAGTGAGCCCTACATCTAATAAGTGACCTTATAAGAGAAAAATAGAAGGAGATTTGTTATAGGCAGAAAATAAAACGACACTGACAGGGAAAGCAGTGTGAAGGCAAAGGCAGAGCAGTGAGTGATGTCAAAACAGTTGTGGTACCAGCAAACTCCAGAAGATAGAAAATATGAAGAAAAGATGCTTCTTTAATGCATACATGTATATGAATGACTGAGTCTCTTCGCCTTCTACCTAAAACTTGCAGCCTTGTTAATTGGCTATATAAAAAAAAGTTTGTTTCATGAAAAAAAAAGAGAACAGATTCTCTCCAGGAGCCTGCAAGTGGAGTGCAGCCCTGATGATACCTTGACTTTGAACTTCTGGCCTCCAGGACTTGAAGAGAATAAATTTCTATTGTCTTCAAGCCATCAATGTGTGGTAACTGTTACAGCAGTCACAGGAAGCCAAGATGTCATGTAAGAGCAATAATATATGTTCATCAAACCCAATAACTATAAATTCTATGAGGGAGGAAGCACTAAGATTTTGTGGATTGCTGTATCTTGCACAGCCAGCCTGGTGAAGCAGAGTACTTATGAGGTGGGGCATCTAGGTGTATGGCTGACTTAGGGAAAAAAAAAAAAACCGATTGTGTTTCTTAATCTCCCTTGCAGCTGGCTGTAGCCTAGTGACTATTTTGTGTCAAAGGGGTAAGAACACATGTGAAGTAGTAGCTAGAAGTATGTGCCCATGATAGGAAGGAGCACCATGATGGATAAACAGGAGCTGCCAATTCATATAAGAAATATATTTGTTTCGGCACAAAATGAGGTGAGATTGAGAACAGAAACAATGCCTGGAAGAACAAGAACATAAAAGTGCTATGCAATTCCTGAATGCTTACATAGACTTTTCTATAACAGAAAGGTTAAAAAGTACTACTGCTTTTTTTTTTTTTTTTTAAAGTTTAGGACAGGGAGGATTTCTCTCACAATTAAATTTACTTTAAACTTATATAAAAGATAACTTGCCTGTGATACTTGTTGAATGAGTTTAATTATTCAACATAAATATTTTATATTGGGTGACAATCTCTTGGAGAAAATGGGAAAAGTTATTTTCTTGAACTATTTCCTTGGAAGGAAAGTTATGACCAACCTAGATAGCATATTCAAAAGCAGAGACAGTACTTTGCCAACAAAAGTCCATCTAGTCAAGTCTATGGTTTTTCCTGTGGTCATGTATGGATGTGAGAGTTGGACGGTGAAGAAGGCTGAGCGCCGAAGAATTGATGCCTTTGAACTGTGGTGTTGGAGAAGACTTTTGAGAGTCCCTTGGACTGCAAGGAGATCCAACCAGTCCATTCTGAAGGAGATCAGCCCTGGGATTTGTTTGGAAGGAATGATGCTAAAGCTGAAACTCCAGTACTTTGGCCATCTCATGCGAAGAATTGACTCATTGGAAAAGACTCTGATGCTGGGAGGGATTGGGGGCAAGAGGAGAAGGGGACGACAGAGGATGAGATTGCTGGATGGCATCACTGACTGGATGGACGTGAGTCTGAGTGAACTCCGGGAGTTGGTGATGGACAGGGAGGCCTGGCGTGCTGCGATTCATGGGGTCGCAAAGAGTCAGACACGACTGAGAGACTGAACTGAACTGAACTGAATTTCTTTTTTTTTTTTTTTTTTTTAATTTTATTTTATTTTTAAACTTTACATAACTGTATTAGATTTGCCAAATATCAAAATTTCTTGATTGAAATAATTTTGTACACTGTCTCCCATTTATCTGCATATCAAGGAAAAAGAAATGATTTTTATAAGAATTTAATGGAAATATATACATTGTATTTCTATTTCTCTACCTCCTACATGTAAGCCATAAAATATTTTTATTGTTTGCTTTTAAAATTTTAATTATAAATGCTTAAGAACCAGGTTCCAACCCTGATTCTTCATCTGTCATCACTAGACTGTAAATTTGTACTGGAAAGAACTGTTATTACATCAATTTTTATCATTTCAATTCCTAGGATCAAACTTTTCCTATGTTAATTATCCATAAACCCATCTTGTCCTAACACCTTTGAAAAAGGAATAAAATTGGAAAAAAAGGGTTTTAGGTGATGTCTTATTGATACATGTAGGTTAACTGCTACCTCCATAAAATATTGATCCTTTAGAATTTAATTTTTGTTTCCACATTCACATCTATATGATGCTCAATGAATGTCTGCTGCATTGATTTTTATGTCTCAAAGAACCCCTACAGAGGAGTTTCTCTCAACAATATTGTGTGATCATACATATTCTGGAATTTGAACAAATTCCATATCCTACAGTTGGTCTGACCTCATGTGTTTCTGACAGATGTTTTACTGTACATTTTCAAAGATCTTATGAAAAAAAATTTCTTAATAATTATCTATAAAGGCAACTTTGTTCATATGGATGCCAGGAGTCAGACAACTAATCAACACTTATTAGGAAAATTTTTGTGGGAAAGGCCAGGGCATAAGTTGTCCAGCAGCTTTTCTCTTCCTTGCCTTTTTTCTCCCTATGTGAAACTTAAAACCACCTCCTCACAGATTCAGATTTTTTCTCTCAGTGAGGATTTCCCAATCGGTGCAAATGAAATTAACCATCTTTTATTTCACTGAATTTAGTGGATACACCATTTTTATGAATTTTATTTTGTGTGGAATATTGAAATAAAAGAAAACATTCATGAGAGTTCTGATATATGGTAGTTTCTAGAGCCTACTAATATTCCTGAAAATCCTCCTTTAACAGAGTCCCTATGCCTGATGAGGGAAAGAGTCACAGCGTCATTTCTAAATGCCGAAGGGATGAGGGAAATGGGGGCTGAGTGCTTGAAGAGTGAGGATGAAGTTTGGGGTAACAAGCATGAGGCTGCCCTGGTGGGTAGAATGGATTGGCATGGTATCTCATGATCAGTTTGGGATGGCCAAACTCTGAGCAGACTTGTTGGGGGTTAACTTTATATAAATATTCAGCCACACACATGCAAAATTGATAGCTCTCAATAATTGAATATTTACAGAAAAATTACCCTGGATGAATTCACTCATTGTGGTTAAGTTCAGAAAAGAAGGAATGTCAACTTCTCCATCCAGGGCTTTTCAAAGAGGATAAAAGTCATAAGAAGATTGAACACATATACAACTTTAGAGCCCTTTGGATCAAACTAGACAGCATTACAGTGAGGCATGTACTTTTTTTGCTCTCTATATTGGCTGAAGCTACTAAGTAGATATTAAGAATGGCATTGCTTGAAGTGTGGCCTTGAATCCCATGATTTATTCATTTTTAGATCTTTTTTCAAGAGTTTTCCTATGTGCAACCAGTGTACTTGCCACTTTTTGGAATTTATTAAGACAGTGTCCTTGTCTGATTTCAGCAATCTGTCTCACACAATTAGTTGTAATTTTTATTTCCCATTATAGAGCCTTGGATTACTTTTCCACATCAGTCTTTAACTGAACTGGACATTAAAAGTGGATTCTTATTGAGCCACACAAAGCAATGTTGAGAGTTATTTTGCAGAAAAGCCCTGGTGATGTTGACTTTATTTATTGCTCAATCACCTTAATGTAAAATTCAGTATGGTCAGTTTCATAAAAATCAAGGCAAGAGCTGCAGACAGACTGCTTGAATCACTTCTGACCACAAGAAATGGACATGCGTTTTCAATTCCAACTAAGTATTTAACATCTGCATGTTATGGTGCTTCCAAAAACCTGACAGAAATGTCATCAATGAAACTGAGAAGAAAATATTTCTGACAGACTTTTTCTTTGGCTTTCCTAGTATTCCACTTGCCAAATTTATGAAGAAAAAAAGCCTTGCTCTCCTGTACTTTCCAGATATTTACTTTAAAAAAAAATGAGGAAATCTGGGATCAGTGGCAGAAGATGGGATTGCAAAATGAGCTGCTGTAATAATCAGAACTAAGGAGTAACTTATATTCTTGGCTACCACCATCGCCTAGCATACTGCCATGGCTCTGAAATAATAAGAGAAGTGAAGTGAAGGGCTTTTAACAATATTGAAAATTTGCTGTACTGCTTGACAGCTTAACATGTCAAGTCAGTGTCTTTCAGGGCAAAAGTTTAAGTAGTAAATATGTATCTGTGTGTATGTATGTGTGTGTGTGTATATATATATATATATATACACACACACGTATATTTAATTCAGGATACAATATTGAAAAATATTAATGAGATGGACCTGGTCTTTTTTTAGAAAGGAAACTCTGGTTTCCTGTTATATTCTGTGTCTAGGCTCTTAGGGTGAAAGTTATTTATTAGCTTAACCATGTAACCACATAGCTGCATTACCCTATAGTCTTTGCCGTCAGGCAGCTGCCACACAGCTATTAAGTTTCAGAGTTAGAATGTGAAACCAAATCTTGTTTAACTCCAGAGTCCTCCTGCATGGCAACTGCACTGATCTGACCTGTAGGAAAAAGTGAAATGCATGTGCTAAGGTGTATTGTGAGCAGGGGATGATGTGTGCTGGTCGATAAATAGCCTATCAACTAAGTCTCCCGCATTTCCTCTGACACTCTTCCCATTCACCTAGGCTCCTTTCAATCCTTTCCTTACAGGGGAGCAAAGAATAAGCTTAAAATAGATGCATCAAATTATTTTACCTTTCAGTTTATTTGTAATGGTTTATTATGAAAAATTAAATTTAAATTTTATATATATATATATATATATAAATAATTATGAACTTCCAGGCATACAGCTTCCATAAGCACCAACTCATGGTCAGTATTCCCTCCATGTTATTTTGAAAT